>NC_072731.1:162151326-162230899 GCF_026930045.1 Uloborus diversus | reverse complement strand
GTAATTTTTTTACTCTACGATTCAAAATGAGTTTCAGTAATAGCTCGTGGTGCCATCTATCATCAAAATGTATCAAGGAAAGGATACCTGAACTATTTTCGACTCAACTTTTTTTCTAGAGCAGTAAATACTATACGCTGCACTTTAATCATTCCCCATGCCCAATTGCTATAAAATTCCTTGGACACATCAAATGAGAATTTGAGGACTTTGATTCTTTTTTTTTCTCAATTTTGAGCAGAAATAAATAAAGGAGGAAGAACTGCGAACAGTCATAGGGAATCAATGCCCGGATCTATAGGGGGGGGGGGGAGCTCGGGGCCTTTGTATCGGGAGAAAGATTCCGGAAGGAACAAATAAACCCAAATTCTGGGGTTTTTTTCATTGAAGTTGAAATACAATTTTGAAGAAAGGTGGATAATAGTGGTGGTTTTATAATTTAGAGAAATCTCTTAGTTGCTCAGCAAAGTCGAAGATCCAGCACCGTAAGCAAATGGGAAGAAGAATAAGAGAGGTTATTGCTCCCATATAAAATATAAAAATCATACATAGACATATTCATGTCCGCATCAGGACTTAATGTGTGCACGGGAGTTCAATTTCCGTATGATATTTAAAGTGAGAATTTCATACAGAATTCAGATTATTTTTTTACTAAATTTAGTTCTGAAGACTTAGGACTTCCGCACAACGTTTTTTATTTGCAAATGAGCGTTAGTGTGGCTGTATATGTATGTATGTGTAATGAGGGAACTCCTCCCGTCACCTTTACATACCTCATAGAAAAACCTCGACGCGACACGGAGACTATGTCTCTAACTATATTTATATTGCAAAATAAATTCTAATGTGTAACTGTATCTGGAACTAGTAGATTAAAGCATATTCTTCGAATTTGTGATATCATATTTTAAAATTCTGCATAACTTTGCTACGAGTATACCACGTTCACGTACGCGGAAAAAGATACAAAATATAGTCATGTCGTGCAATATATCCTGCTGTCCTAAGGCAAGTTGTTGCAGTGTTAACTTTTACAAAAATTAAGATATTTCTCAAAACTGGCGAAAAGTTGTGATTCGTAAGCAGAAACCTTTGGCAGATGCAAATTTAGCAGATTCACCAGCAACAAATTCTCTGAAATTGGAACTGGAAAAATAACAAATACTGATGAGAAAACTGTCTTTTACTAATAGAAAAAAGTATCTCCAACAAAGGAACTTAAAATACTAACTGTCTGGCGATAAGTTGTGATTCGTAAGCAGAAACCTTTGGCAGATGCAAATTTAGCAGATTCACCGGCAACAAATTCTCTGAAATTGGAACTGGAAAAATAACAAATACTGATGAGAAAACTGTCTTTTACTAATAGAAAAAAGTATCTCCAACAAAGGAACTTAAAATTCTAACTGTCTATAAACGTCACAAAATAATAGCAAATGCACATTAAATATGTGAACATACTAGACTTATTGTTATTACTATTAGTTGAAGTCGTTAATACTATTAAGTAGCTATATTAGTAGGTATTTTAATAACTTAAAACGGTAAATATTTACATTGTTCAGGTCAGTGTAATAACGTACCCAGAGACCGAAAAATTTTCTAAAATTTTAGGAGCTAGGAAAATATTTTAGGCGCCAGAGAAATTTTTTTTCAGCTTAATGAACTTATAGTAGAATTGAATGTAACATGACTTCAGAAAGATTCTTGAAATGAAAAAAATAAAGAACTAGTAACCAAGGCATTTTTTTAGTTGGCCGCTGGTCATAGATATCAGTTCTTGCGCAGTTACTGATTTTCAGTTCTTGCTTAAACTGTAAAGGCACATCGCATCAACATCGCTGAACTCATCCCTATACACTGAGGGGTAAGCTGTTACTCACTAAGTGAATGCATTTAACTTTTTACAAATGAAATGAATGCTAAGAAATCCCATTGAAAAAATATGTTACGGATTTACAACAGTTTTAGTAAAGTAAAAAGCATACTTCAAACATAATCACAAAAGTTACTTGTTGAAAAAAATGTTATAAAGATTTGTAACAACTCACTTCCGTCTTACCTACATCTTACTCTTGAAGTGTCTTGTGTTCTGAAAACCAAAAACATCGCTGCATATCCAATCCTTACGTTGAGCGAATTAAAAACAGATATGTTTTTATCACTTTTGCGTTGGAATTTCTGTTCCATCGAAGGGTCTTTTCAGCAATCAGATTACACTGAATTTTCCTAAACTGCTAGAAATAATTTGTCTGCCTTCAAAAAAAAAAAAAAAAAAAAGGCTCCTAAGATTTTAGTTTTTGTCGGCCTCTGATTATGCGTAGCTTAGTAATGTCAAATTAATAAAACAAAAGCTGTGCAGTTGTTTTGTTTTTGCACGAGTTCGTTCTTCGACTGTTCATAGAATACTTTCTGTCGTTCATACTGAAAGAGAAAAATATTAGCTTGAAATTGATACCAAATTCAGCTTAATTGGTTGAAAAATAAAGAAATTAGAGAGATTTTCGGAATTCATGCCAAAACGGTGACTCCAAAAAATGATCAAAACTCGAATTTTTGAAAAAATTCTCCAAAGCGTAATTTTTATTTAAAAAATCTAAAAAAAATAATTTTGTCATTTCTCATAGATATCTGTTCGTAAAAAAGTAATGGACAAAATCTGAGACATGACGGTACATGGCATTAGGCGACTTGACGTGAAATGACCCTTATCGGATTTTTTCTAAGTATAGCCTATGTCACTCAGTAAGAAAGCACCTTTCGTATAGTAAAGGAATTTTTCAAATAGGTGCAGCGGTTCTGGTGATTACCTCGAATATATAAACATACTAAAATCCTCCCTCTCTCTTTATAATATTAGTATAGATAATGCGTGTGAAAGTGCCCAGGTTCATGGAACTAAAGAAAGTACTGTAATTATTAGGGGGAAAATAAGCGTAGTCAGTTTTCAGCAATTTATCGTTTTTAAATGGTTTTGATAGCAAAAAAATAAATAAATAAAAAATTAAAATGAAATAAAATAAAATAAAAAATTATTGTTATGAAAGCAATAAATTCATTGGTTGATTGTAAAATTTAAAAAATAAATGTTTGTTGAAAGGTAAACTTTACTTTTCTATGTTTCCTAGAAAAAGCTTACTGAATTTTTTCGTTTCTATAAGATCCATGCGAAGTGTCGAATGTTTTTCAAGATACCTGCATTTTTCCTGCATTTGAGCATTCGTACCTCATTTTGGAATATAAAGCCAATTTAAAAAGTAAATTGTCTGCATATCCAGCTGCGAAAAAAGTTGTGAAAGCGAATTCATTTCGAGTTGCCTGTTTTCTTTTTGTTCGGATTGTCATGTTACCTTTATTCAGTACAAAATAAATGTATAAATGTTAGTTCTTGCACAATTATTGATTTTCAGTTTTACTTTTGAAAGGAACTTCAATTGAATCTAATCTAAATCGTTTCTAAAAGTAAGTAAAATAAAAATCGTGCAATAAATTGATTTAGTTTAATATATTTCTTTTCCATTTTCTTCCTATTTTACTTTTGTTTTCATTATTTTTTTTTTCAAAGGTATTGTATGCCTGTTTGTACAATCAAATGTCTTTTGAAATTCCGATGCTTGCATAATGATAGAGATTGCACTCTGTATTTTATTTCGAAAGGAAAAAAAATCACTCCTCCCCATAATTTAGGCCTTCTCTTGTAACCTAACTATTGTATTCGCTCCTTACTGTTTTCTATTGTTCTTAGAGTTTTTTCTGTACCCGGAAGTTCCGATAGCCTAAGAGCCTCCTTTTTGCCTGAAACTTTTTGTCTCGTGATTTTCGTTCAGCATCATATCGATTTGAAGTGAAGAAATTTTGTGAAATATGAAATTGCCAAAAACAGTCGGAATTCCTCTTGCGTGTTAAAATCACTAATTTCAGCAATGAATTAAAAAAGGGCCACGTTTATAAATTTTATTTAAAGCTATTTTTAAGACCTGCTACAAATTTCAGATTTTGCAGAGAATAGTTTTAAAATGCTTGAAATGTGGGGTAAAGTGAAATGGTGAAATATTACTGCGCTTTTAGCGCCATTTACCTAGTAATATTTTAGTAATACATGTAGTCTATTCTAGTCAAGAATAAAATACCTCTGAAAATTGATAATACAAGCAATGTTCAAAAATTAATACTCAAGTTGTAATATTTTGTTGTAAGTCAAAACTTATTTTGATACTATCAAATGAGAAAATTCTTGCTATTAACAATTTAAATATTAATCAGGACTTTCCAATATTCGGTGTAGTATTTATTTAGTTAATATTTAGCTTATTTGTATTTTTAATATTTTTACAATACAATTTTTTATAATTAAAGAGGATGCATGCGGGGCAAAGTGAAATAGTTCATTTCAATTACTCATTCAATAATTTATTAAATAATTTGCGTATTCATTTATTAACTAATTTATTTACATTCCTCCATTTAATAATTCATTGATACATTAATTAATTCTTTCACTTATTTTCTTCACTCATTTATCCTTCCTTATGTATTAATTAATAAATAAATTAATTAATTAGTTTATAGGTTCATTATCTATTTATTTATTCATTACCCTTTTATTTACTCATTATTTTCTTCAAAAATATTTTTCCCAATAGAATAGAAAATATTTCAGTCGAAAAATATTTCCTTTTTTTTTTTTTTTTTTTTTGTCTCATTGAAAAAAAAGTGAAAATTTTCCACTTTTTTAAAGTTTTCCTGAGAAATATTTTGTTTTTTATTTAATATTTTTCAGACCAAAAAAAAAAAAATCTTTGGTTGTTTGTCACTCGACGAAGTCAGTGTACGATTTTATGAAAAAGGGTTTTGCAGACGCTGAGAAAAATTCGGATCCACGGAGTCGTTTTCATAGGCATTTCAATTGTGTCCCCAATTGTTTATTTTTTCAGATTAATCAAAAAATTATTTTTGGATCGTATAAGATATAAAAATAATTTCGTTAATTAAAAAAAGGGAAAAAAAAGAAAAAACGAAATTTAAAATTTTCTTGTAGGGGAATGTGGGGCAAAGTGAAATAGCGGGTCAGAGTAAAATGGTGAAATATATGCTCTGCTTTTAGAGCCACCTATCTAGTGATATTTTAACCATATAGTAACATATGTAGTTTATTCCAGTCAGCAAAAAATACCTCCGAAGTTTAAAGCATATGATGATTCAGGCAGTTTTCAAAAATTGATACTCATATTGTAATATTTTGTTGCAAATCAAAAATAGTTTTTGCAATTATAAATTGATAAAATTCTTGTAATTATCATTGTAAATATTAATTGAGACAGTCTAATGTTCGGTGCAGTATTTATTTAGTTAATATTGAGCTTATTTGTAGTTTAAATATTGTGTAAAATTAGTCAAGTACATGCGGGGCAAAGTGAAATAGTTTATTTCGTTTATTTACTCAATCATTTCCTAAATGACTGATGTACTCACTTATTTATTCATGAATTCCCGGATTTTCTTGTTCATTCACTCTTTTACTCAATCATTTATTTTTCCTCATAAATAAATTACTTTAATTTACTGCGTTATTATCATTTCATTTATTCATCCTACCGTGTATTTACCGATTCATTTGTTCAAAAATATTTTTCATGGTCGAAATAAAAATATTACATTTGAAAAATAATTTTTGCCCCATGAAAAAAAAGGTGAAAATTTTCTACTTTTTTTGAACGCCAAAATTTATTGCCAAAAAAAAAAAAAAAAAAAAAAAAAATACTGCTTCAAAGCAAGTTTTATTACAAAATAGAATGTTCTTTCCTTATGTACTCTAATTTTCAAAACAAATTTTTAATTTGTTAATTTTGGAAAAGCTCATTCATTTTAACTTTTTCACTTTGCCCGACGTTACCCTACCTACATTTCTTCACCAACAATGAATCTTGTTCTATCAATATTGATTATTATCTTTTTATTTTTCAATACACTTTCAACTGTTGACTCATTTATTTTAATGCATGAGATGAATTTAAAAACCAAAATTGTTTGTAGTTACTTTTTTTGAATTACTCAAAACTCGAGACTCTTGAAAAAGGAGGGGAGGGGGGTTGGTAACTAATACATTTGCTTCTACTCGCCACTAGCGACCAGCAAAAATTTAACAAAGTTGATCTTTACAAAGCATAAGAGAACGTGACGTCAGGACGGCTAGAGCAGGAGAGGCGCAGCATGAAACTCTCTCAAAAACAAAAACCTTTAGAAAGTAAAATCAACTCTTTGAATGGCTAGCTCAACAGAAAGGAACATTTAAGGCAATGAGAAGCAAAGGGATGTAAATGGACATTTCAAGTTTTGAGTAAAACACGTTTAAAGTTCAGATCCTAGGTAGACTTTTATTGAAAAGTTTTTCTAAAACACACCGTTCAGCAGCACCTACCAGAGTTACTAGCATCATCTCTTGCCCCAAGACAGAGGAGAGGTTCACCTTCCATTTTTACTGATTATCTCCAAATTTATAATTTTGGCGCTTACATCCCTTTCCTTCTCACTGCCTCATTTGGTATCCCGTTTCAATGACCTTTATTTAATTATTATTATTTTTTTGACGAGTTTACGTAATATTTCCTTTTATTGGCTCTAAGAAGCAAAGCCATAAATAAGTTAAGATGCTGCCCCTTATTTGATTTTACTCTTAGAAGGTACATTTTTAAGAACAAATGCTATTTTGTCTCTTTACTCTCAGATGCTATACTGTTACATGTCAATATTATCTTTTCTGAATGCTTAGAAGTTAAACTTCTTGAGCCAATGACATTTCTCCAAAAAATAACTGCTGAAATGCAAAGTTCTCAAAACCATTGCATCACTGCTTTCATTGGCTATGAAGAAACCAAAGGTTTTCGTTTCGTTATTTAATTGTATTCTTCATAATGCAATAAATCTTCATTTATCCTATTCGCTTCTTACCATTTCTTCATCTTTATCAAAAATTCCATTGCTTTCAGAAGATTACAAAACGCTTTTATGTATGCTGTTCTAAAAACTGGAACAAAGAGCCCTTCATAATTTGTAATTTGTTTTCTCAAGGAAAAAAAATAGGTATACAGTTTTTTTGTCCTTGCTTTTTCCGTGTGTCGTCACTATTTCTTTTTTACACCCAATATGATTGTCAAAAAACATCAATCACAACTATCTCTCTAACACTCCTAATTTCCGGACAAAAAAACCTATCTAATGACCGTTTTGCGAACATTACTAAACCTTTTGTTTTGTCACTGCCGGTAGTCCTTTACGAACTTGTGAATCGACGCCGCGCAAGTCCGCTACAATTATTTTCATTAACAAGATCCGAAAACCTTGATTTCAATTGAAACTGTCACGCAACAATCAACCTGGATTTCTTACCCCTGATTTCAGATAAGGAATTCTTAGACACATTTTTTTTTCTCTGGTTTCCTTCTTCCGAGTTCTTTCTAATTTGGGCCTGGGGCCGGGCGGGTGCTGTCGCTTTCCTTTCGTCTGTGTCGGATCAATCATTGCTTTTACTTGGCACTGAGATTGAGAAGGAAAGGCATCTTAAACAAGGAAAATGCATGCCGCGCATGTTGCTCCATAAAGATGATGCTCCAATGATATATTCAGTGATTTATTTCATCCGTGGAATTAATTTGGTGAAGCAGGAGCATTTATAAAGAGGATCTTCCTTCATTCTCTTTTGGATATGCCTTTTTTTCAAGCATTTTTAAAAGATTTTTAGTGGAAGAAACTGAAAATGACTTTAGTTGGTATGAAACAATTAAAAAAAAAACACTTTGTAGAATACTCAGCAGATTATGGCTTTTAAGTGAAAATCACCGCGACTTCTGTGGAAGGAAGTATTTCTTTATGAAGGTGTTGACAAAGCTCAATAGTGACCGAATTAACAAAATTCGTCAGAGCACCGTTACAGAGTACATTATTACAGTTCAATGTCACGAGGTGAATTATTTTCTAGTTGCAAATGGCTGTACTTGAAGCCCTAGATCGTAGCATAAGTAGCGATACTTCCACCATTTTGGGATAATGCTGCTTTCTTCCTACAGGTAGTTATCAAAATAATAGAAACACCGAGACAAATGTGGTGTTGGGAATCGCTACTCTGTCGTAAATGTTCTGTTAGTAACGGTGCCTTCTGACTGTAATCACTCACACTGGTGAATACATGTGTGATTGAGTACTGTGGTTACTTTTGTTGCTATTGTTCGTTTTTTAGACATTACAATCCGCTTCAGTACCTGTCGGTTTCTTTCACTGAGCTTCTCTTTCCATCTACTATTTTGCTTTACCGAGTTTGGCTTACCGTGCTGTGCGTATGCTGTCATGACTTTAGATACTGTACCTCTGGAAATGCCTCAAAGTTGAGATGTTTCAGTTACACTTGCTTCAGCTATACGTGCTCCAACAATTCGGCCTCTTTTAAAATTTGAAAGGTCCGACATTTCACGTGCTTGAAAAAGAATTCAAGACTTCCAGAGCTTCAATTGAGCCACCATATACTACCTGAATATGTACATTGCTACTTATAAAAAAAACAGACATATAGTTTTATTCTTTATTACTTACGAAGTACAGTCAAAAATGGCACTTTTATTCACAGGTGTTTCCATTATTTTGATAACTGCCTGTATGTTTGCTATGTTTAAGTAGCTTATTTTGCTTCTTGATTATGGGGCTTTTGGCTGTAGATCGACATGGAGTCGGATAGAAATCACAATTAGGAAGTAAAACAAGCTACTTCATATAATGCAGTCGAACTCACACATAGCGAGCGCGTAGGGACTGGTATATTTGCTTGTTATAACCGAGTGCTCGTAAAGAACGGATTCCCGAAGAAAATCATAAAAATTAATGCATGCTCGCTTTGTTATTTTTGTCTTCTGTACGTTCCAAAGAAGTTGATTATCTGATTTGCCATGTTTTATTGTCCCTTTCTTGTTATTGTTTTCGAGGAACGTGGGGTCCAAAAACATCGTTATTTGCATCAGTGGCTTCAAAAGAGTTGGAAGTTTTTCTGTACTTTAGAAGCCATGTATATCCTGGAAGTATATCTCGGAAACAATATCCTCGGAAGTATATATCGGAAATGATAACATTCTGTTCAACAAATATATAAATTTTAAATGTTCCTCTACGAATTTGAAAAAAAAAAGAGCTGTTTAATTACTTGTTCTCATGACTTATGTCATATCTCTAACTTTCGGTTGAATTCAAAATGCAAATGGATTTTTTCTAAAAATAGAAATAATCTTTTCTGATGAGGAAATCAACAGACATTTTATAATTTAAAAAAATATTTTTCGCTTTAAGTGGTGTTTGTTCGTTAAAAGCGAGTTTTTTCCAATAGATTTAACATTGCACCGACCAAATATTTTTGATTTCCTCCCTAAATCCGAGTTCTCGTTAAAACAGGGCTCGCTACAAGCAAGTTCGATTGTAGTAGACATAGGAAAAATGCGGCGTTCTACCTCAAGATGGCGGCCATGTCTCTACTTTTAAACTACGATCCAGGCGCTTAGTTGTACCAGGTTACTTTAGCAATTATTTGTTTAGAAAAGTTAATGATTATATAATTCATTTTCCTCTGAATTCTTCACTCAAAAAACTCGATGGGGAGGGGGGGGGGGCAATGTGTAAGTTCTTATCCCCCTCTGCGTATTCTACAAAGCGAAGTAGAAAAATATGACATCCTAACTGAAAAAAATATATAAACACAATGAAATTTTCTTTTTCAAAGATTTATCGTTTTACAATAAAGTGCTGTAGTTTAAGATAACTCTTTTCTTTAATAAACACATCAAAAAAGCTTCCACGTTAGAAGACTTAAAATGAAGGGAGCTAAAAGTAGGGAACTTAAAACACTTTTATCTTGGTTGAAGTGCAATTGTCCAATATTGTTTCTATTTTAATGTAATGTTAGGTTGATCAACGGAATGTTTCATAATTACGTCATCCGCAAGTACTATGAAAACAGTAGGCAAAAAATTAACTGGAATACCGAAATAAACAAACGAGAAAAGATAATAACTAAATTTTCTTTTGAATAAAATAAATTGTTTCCATATCACACACGCTTTTACACTTTAAGAAATAGTATAAATATTTCTCTAAAAGATGAAAACTCATAAAATGATTTTGCTCATGAGATAAGGGAAACTAACTGAACACTCGTACTTCTTTGTTCTAGTATGTAATTTCTTAAAATAATAATGATAATTTAAGAAAATAAACATACTGTTTTTAAGAAAAAAACTTCTGCATTATTAAACGGTACAGTATCCACAATAATATCAAAACCAATGACAGCACCAGTTTACAGAACATGAACTTTAAAATAAAACTTTAGAAATTTTAGAAATCTAAAAAAAAAAAACATTTTGGTTAATTTTCAGCATTAAAATGGTTGTTACTTTAAAAGTTTCTTTACTAGCAGATCGGTAGCAAAGTTATATCAGTAATAAAATCTTTTTTTCAGAAACCAATTATTGTCTATAACATTTCTTTCAAGTTTTTGAAGAATCTCTTTAACTAATGTAGCTCTTTTTTTACATCTTAAAACGACTCTCAATTTATCAGGAGAAGAAGGTAACTTCATTCGGAACTTAGGCATAGAAAATTAGTTCTGTTGTTTACCTTCCACGATATAAACAAGTTTTCCAATCTTAATATGTACCTACAATAACGTCAATGACGCATTTTTATGTATTTATTTATTTATTTATTTATTTTGGAGCATTTAATGTCTCAAATTGTAAAAAGAAAAATGGTTTTCAATCTTTCAGTCTCTGCATCTCCCCCCCCCCTTTGAACACTAATATGAGCTCACCCCCTCCTCCTCCCCATCATACAAATATAAGTAGTCAGTTCATAAGTACAATCAAAATTTGAAACTGCTGCCAGTTGGGAAAGCTGATACTTGCAACTAGTTATTAAAATAAAATACAGATAATTTTGTAAGAAAAATTTAATCTTACTACACATAACTCAACTTTGAACATATTCTTATTAGAACATCTCAAATCAAATCACTAAATACAAATAGATTTAATGTAGTCTAGGATCAGGGTAAGGTTAGCATGTTATACTAATCAGTTTCCCATCATCAATCGGAGGATTACCCCTGCTTGCACTTGACAAGTTTTTGAATGTTAGGATGTAACTTGTGAAAAAAGTATTTTTTCTTGCTTTATATTTTGACTTTATGTCTGTTAACACTGTAAATACAGATTCATAAGGTTATGTGGATGAAAGCTGCAGTTAAAATTTCAAATACGGCGATAATGTCGAAAAAATTTACAGGTGACTTCAAAATTGAGTAAATTATAGTTAGCTTTATTCTTTCACTTTATTTTGGAATGCGTACAGACCCCCTTTGAATTATTTTGTCCCAATACTTGATCTTCTTCTTACAATATAGTAATCATACCTAAAATTAAGAAAATTTCTATTATTTCCCCCCTTTTCCCCCTCTCGACGTAAGAGTTATGGGCGCCAAAATTGAATCAGCATTTGTACCACATGATGTCCAATAATGGACCAATCTTTGACTGCATCCGTCAATTACTTAGCGAGATATAGCTGTCATGAATAACGAAGAAAACTTTCGGTTGATCCACCCCATTGGAGGAATAGGTGCCAAAAATTAATTAGCACTAATTCATATAAGGGCTCGTATGTGAACTGAATTTCGTTCGTTTTCATGCTATAAATTTTGAGCAAGAGCTCCAGAAAACATCGATCTCACATGGACAGACACACCCACAGAAAGACATTTCCAGAATAAGTTAAAATAAATTCAGCACTCTTCAAAATGTGTAAATGTGTTCAAAGAGTTTTGAATTCTAATATTGTATTTCATCAAGCAGAACTAATTTATTCAAGCAAACTTTAAGAGCAAGAATGTGCGCACATATAGGCTCAAAGGAACTTTTGAGTTGATAATGTCAAGAACAAGTTTTGAACATTTTGTTCACGTGCGAAACTTCTGTATCTCAGAGCCAGAAGGACGTAAATCACATTAAAGTAATTTTACGGGAGATAAGAAAACTTTTTTCTGACGCATGCAAAAAAATAGGACGCGCGCTTTTTTAACCCTAATAAAAATTTGAAAAGGATTTTTTCCAAAGAACTACGTTTACATGGCTCGATACGGAATAACCGCGTACATACAACGCACTTATAAACGAAAAAACGCAATTTTCGGACATACATCAATCTGGCTATGAGGTACAGGTTTTAGGGTTTCTTTTTTTTTTCTTCTGAAAAATTAATGATGTTGAAGTAAGTGCGTAAAAATTGCAAAAATATTGAAGCCATTCTTTGATTTTGCGGCAATCAATAAATCTTTGTGTAAAAACGTAAAAAAAATTCCGCAGAGAGCACTGATTACGCCTATCAAAATAAGGGCGTAAACGTAAAAAAAACGACACTCAATGAATTCTCTATATAGCAAATTAATAGTATCTACGCAAAGTGTGAACGATAAATTCCAATAAACTGCTTATTAACCCTCCTCTCCCTTGTTTTCCGATATGTGCATTCTTGCAATATCTGGATATGATCGAATAACATGCGAAAGAAACATAGCTAAGTCTGTGCAGTAGTTTCATCACCATTGCATTATCAGATACTTAAACACGTAACAAACAACAAATGCGCAATAAACGTAGTTCACAAGTAGTTGTTACGCAAACTTTCTCAACTTCACTTTTAGAAAAGGTTTGTATTATTTATTTTTTTACGAGGTGTATACATTAAAAAAACCCTCAACCTTTCACATATTCCACGTATCTAAAAACAACTTTCCCCGTTCGTACGTATCTCTTGGAAGATGGAATTTGTGTCAGAATTGATAATTCGAAGCTGTTTCGGTTTGACCCAGCACTCTTAATTAGGATTAATTAGCACCTACCTCCCACCTTCGCTTTCCTTCTCGATCCCCCATGGCTTCGGCTCGATTTATGTAGGGCAGACGATTTAATATAAATGTCGGATAACGTTTCACAGTGAGTAAATAGTTTTTACTTCTCAGGCTTCAAGGCCTGTGAGCTTTTGGGACCATGGGCATTATGCAAGTAAGAAGTTTTTTGGTACTTTCAAAATGTAATTCACAGTAGACTTGGGGTATTTTCTAGAAATGATACGAAGTTTTGATATTTGCAATTTTTTAATTGAATTTTAAATGATAAGAGATAAAAAGATTAAGACTTTGCTCGGTTGAGCAAATCAAATTGTGGATTTTGTTTATTCACGCAATTGATAATATTAAACTTTCTCAGCGAGTTTGAGAGCATAATTTCTGTATTGGTGCCTGTTTCTGCGGCTATTGATTTTTGATTACATTTATAAACTAAAAGTAAAGGATTAAGGCTTCGCTTTCTTGGACAAATAAAATTGTTGATTTTGATTATTGACAAAATTGATAATATTAAACTTTATGAACGAGTTTGAGAGCTTAAATTCTGTATTGATGCCTGCTCCATGAATATTAGTTTTTAATTACATTTGAGGCAGGAATAAGCAAAGGGATGTGAACGGACATAATAAACTTTTGAGTAAAACACGTTTAAAATTCAGATCCTAGGTAGGCTTTCATGAACTTTTTTTCCTAAATCATGATGTATAGCAACAGCTACCAGAACTGCAATTACGATCTCTAGCCAAAGACAGAGAAGAGATTCTCATATTCTTCTGCTACTTCTACTGATTACCTCTAATATTTTAATTTTGGCACTTATATTCCTTTGCTTATATTCCTTTGCTTTGCTTACATTCCTTTGCTTTATACCCCTAAAAAGTAAAAGATTAAGATTTGGCTTCGTTGAGCAAATAAGATTACGGATTTTTATTCTTGCAACATCAGGAAATTATACTAAGCTCGTCGAGTTTTAAATACGTCTTTGTGATTGTTATTAATACGTATATTTATTTACTTTATTGGGTATTTTAGCTGTAACGATTGATTATTTCTAAGAAATTTTGAAATGGAGACTTACAATTTTTGGAGAATTGCAGAACATTCTATTATATTTAATTCTAAAAGCTATACTACAAGAATGAAAACATGGCATTTTATCTGGGAGTAAGTTCGCTTATTCCAAGTCATCCTAAGATTAAGATTTAATGTTTCACCCAACTAAATTCATGTGTATGATCAGACATGCATTCATTTACAAGAACTTCTGGTGTTAAAATGTTTGCTCCGCTGGAAGGTTTAATAACTACATTTAAATGAAACTTAATAAGGATGAGAATATGACAATTATTGTTTCAAAATATGTAATTCATTTGTAAGAAAAAAAATACAATGAATAATTAAATTGAATAACTGTAGCAATGGATTAATCGTGTATTTAAAAAAAAAATAAATATTTCACTTTAAATATATGACATGAGCTTTAGTATCAAACAATTAAAACCAATTTAATTAATTAATTAACTCGTCTGTAGAACCTTTAAAATACGGAGAAAACTAATTATTTATTTAGAGACCTTCAAAAGATTAAACTAATTTTAATGTGATAAACATTTTTTTTTTGGAAAGAAAAGCGTTATCCTTGTTTCTAATTGCTTACAAAACGAAAACAACTTTGAATTTTTTTTCAACATTTAAGCGTTGCATAAAAATTTTACTACGGCTAAATTTCTCGCAAAATACAATGGATTTAAACAATTAACAAGCAAAATACGATTAATACAACAAAGATAGAAAATGAAAATGAATATTCAAAAAAGAAGCGGCTCAAAAACACGCTGTAAGACTGACTACATTTTTTTTTCATGGAACGTTACAGCATGCTTCAAAAATCTCCAAAAAGCTTTAAAGCAAAAAAATAAATAAAATAAAAATTAAACAACGGAACAGGACAAATGCACGTACACAAGCAATGTTTTTTTTTTTTTTTTTCATTATGAAGTACTACTTCTGATCGAATTCGTACGGGCAAGACTTTAAACTATTGGTGGTGTTGAAAATTGTTTTGTACATCTCAACAAATACAGTTAAGAGTCTCAGAAATGTTAAGCATTTTGCTGAAAATCTGTAGAGTAATTCTAGAAACTGTATCAATTTGTGAACATTTTGAAGTTGTTTAAAAGCTCGATCTAAGGATAACATACTTTTTTTTTCCACACTATAAAATATTATTACTTCTTTACATTTTCCATTAGAATGACCAAAATTTAAAATGTTCATTTTTATTTTATAACTGCTCAAAAATTGTGCTAAAAGTGTTTTTGGTTGAACAATAACCAATTAGATGCACTTGGTTCTACTTACCGTAGTACAAACAAATATTTTGTAACCTAAAAAAAAAGAACTTTTCTGTTTTAATTAATTTAAGTTGAGTTTTGTTTAAATTGATTAAGTTTCTCGTTCTTTTTCTTGTTTTCTCAGAAATATTTTCTCACATTGTTTTTCAATAAAGCAATAAATGTACATTCACTCGTTCAAAAAAAAAGAAAAACTTATAAGTATATAATATTTTTCATTGATACAACACGCTTTTATTTGATTTTACATAATAAATGAAAATGCATTTTATTCTTATTTTTTTTCTGACATCAGTTAATCACATTGTATTTATCTAGGTTAACATCTTATGTTGTCTCTTTCTTGTGATTTGGAAAGATTTCGGCGTTGGAGCTGCTCCTGAATATCCAAACTATCCTAAGGTAAGATAATTCTACTCTTTTATCAAAAAAAATCTTTCCCGAAAGAATATTACTGAACATAGTGCTTTTTTATTGAAGTTTTGGACACATTTTTTAATTTAGAAAAGATTTTCAATTGTGATACGCAGTCGCTAATTACTTTTCAGTTGTATTGTCATCGGTCACGTGATGGTTGGTCTTATCAAACCAGGGCCGTAACCAGAAAATAATTTTGGGGAGGGTTTAAAAACTTTCATGTGGAGCTTTGCGGAAGGTAGTACATTGTTGAAAACCAGACTTGACTCACTAAAATTAGTAATAATGAACAATATCTACGGAATACAAATTTCACTGCAATACATGATTTTTTCTGCTTGCTTTAATTTATGTATTTATAAATAAATCAGGTTTAAGCCTACCTTGTGAAAAAATAAATAAAAGGTTACAAAATGATTGGGCTATCTTTCTGTTTTGAAAATAAATCAATCATTTCTTCAATGCTGAGATGAATTTTTCTGTAAATGCTCATCAATGCGAGACTACTTAATCTCGTCTCTCCCGTTGAATTCCACAGGTACGTTTTCAATCTCTTCAGAGTCGAGAAAAGTCTCTCAGGAGTGGCAGTTGAGACTGCCAAAGTTGAAAAAATTTGTAGAAGTTTGCTAATGTTTGGAAAAAAAGTATTTTTACATCGGAAAAAGCATTTAATTGCCGAGCGCGGTCGTTCCTCCTCGTTGATGCTTTTCCATTTTGACTGCCAAATTAAAAATTCAGATCCAAATGTAGTTTCCTGAGGAAGCAACTTTTAGTAGAACACAATGCTTTCGCTGAGATCATCTGAAGTACTTGCTAGGAATTAGATTTTCGAGTGACGTAATCAAATTCCTATGTTTGGTAAATCTTTAAAAAGCTGAGACCTTACGTGGTCTATAAATGATATATACATATTTATTTTGTAATGTTCTTCACAAGTTAAAGGAATGCTATCTTTATGAATTTGCTTTGTTCTCCTGGGAAAATTCATCGCTCTACCATTTTGAATCAGCATTAAAGAAGCTGATTCAAATAAACTTTTAAATTCATCATCTGCGTTTGAACGAAAATTACTGAGAACATCTATGACTGTATTTACGTATTCGCACGCATCAAAAAGATCTGCGTTGATCTCTTGTAGATCTTGACATAGTGGCAAAGTACAAGCAAAAACTTCTTCTGTGACAAATAATGGTAACATAAATTTACTACTCCTAATGGAGCATTATAATTGAAAAGCACGATTTGCAGTATCAGCATTGGTAGAAATTTTTAAATGTTCGAGAGCAAGTGTAATAGCTGGATAAAGCTCCTTGAATCGAATAATGCTTTCATGTTTATAAACTCAACGTGTCGCGCAAGATGACACAAAGGTTTGATGTTTTAATTCAGCCAGAACTTCAGTTGTTGTATCTTTCAACACTTGATTACGTTGAGCAGAGTAGTTAAAAGATTTATTGACTGATTGGCCCACTCCTAAAAAGTTTCTAATCAAAGGCACTGTGTATGAGTTGCTTAAAGCGAGATTAAGGGTGAAGGTAACTTTAATCGTGGATTTGAAAAGACCGATGAGTTAATAAGAGAGTGTACTTATTAAATTATGTAGATGTAATGTCGTGCGCTGAAAGTTTTTGCGGAAATTTTTGTCGCTGTCACAATGAATAGGAATATTACAATAAAACAAGCAGATAGCCAAGGCACACTAGTACGTGCAAGCTTTGATTAAAGTCTAGAAAATCCCAACAAATAGAGTTTTTAAGAATGTTTGTATCATCTTTTGATAGCGCTTCCAATGCTACATTAAGGTTTAGTTTCCTAAAAATGTGCTTATTGCGAGGACGGTTGGACTTTTGATAAATATTATCAACTAGAAAACCGCCCGTCAAGATATGACGGGTGAAAATTGCTTTGACATTTGAACGAAGTAATTGCCAGTTTGGTGATATTTTGATGTTGAAATTTTACCCTAACTCCAGTGGATTAATCCTAAACTCCAGTAGAAAGCGTTTATTGTTGACCACTTTTCGTTTCTTCTTTCCACTGAAATGACAGTCTACCAGTAAAACAGTTAAGTTACCGGATCCAGGACTGCCTTGTCACAATAAAACCTTTCCCTTCATTTTAAGCATTACCAAAACTTGTTATCAAATTATCATTCCTTGGCGCGCGTTTTATTGCTGATGACGTCAGGAGCTTTACTCGATCAATGGCTATTAAATCTATGAGGGTTCAAACATTTTTAGTTGAACTAGTTCGTGTGAAAAATAGGAGTAAGTAACGTAAAATAGTAGAATGATTTCTATTGTATGGAGTTGTGTGTGTGATTAGCAATTTATTACCCGTTTTATTTTGTATGACTCATTTCGTGAATAATAATAATAATTTGAACACATTTCAAAATTTCTGGAAATCATCCAATGAAGCTTCAAAACAAAGAAGCTTGACTTTTAAATTAAAATTTCCGTCATTAAATTTATGAGATAGTAATAAACTACTTTTATGAGGATTTAAATCTACGTACTCATTTTACTAAGATTTAGATCTACGACAGAAAATTAAAACAAGAAGTTCCGTCTAGAACCAGACGAGCCTACTTTCCCGTATACCCATACTACTTTCTAGTACCTGATCAATATTCTCAAAAATAGCTAAAATCGCAAATTTTTTCAAACATATTTTTTTAAATATTTTAAGCTGATTTCTAGGAATAAAATATTCCTTACTTTTCTTCAAAAAAAAAAAAAAAAAACGAACAAATAAAATACCAGCACCTTTTAAACAAAGCAGCTAATACACTTCTTTCCATTAAAAAAATTTTTTAACAGCTTTCAAAACGAAAAAATAATAATAATAAGTTTATTAAAATAAATACATCATGTAAAAAAAAATCGTTTCTTTTTCCCCTGTTGCCAAAAATAATTTTTTAAACGAATTAATGCACTTACCAAAATAAAACAAAACAATAAAATGTCAACTTAAAGAAATAATTTTCAATGTCAAAAAAAAAAAAAAAATCGTCTGCGCATATTTTTCGAGTTTATTCACCGAAAACTAAATACCTAAATTAAAACTTTAGCGTGAAAATAAAAACAAATCATATCAACAATAATTATTTCACAGTTAAAACCACAGCAGCGGAGTCGGAGTCGAATATCCAAGAATCGGAGTCAGTCATTTGTCCTCCGTGTATAAATGTTTGCCAAGGCTACGAAGTCAGAGTCGAAGTCGGGGAGTCGGAGTCCGATTAATTGTCGGGAACAGGAGTCAGAGTCGGTGTCAGGTGCCCCTAAATTCTCGGAGTCGGAGTCGGGAGTAGGTCGTCAAGAGCTATTTCCAACAAAATTTGTTTGAAGTAAATCCGTCTTTAAGTTCGGAATCTATATTGACTTTCAGTTTCCCCTTAGGCGCTAATGTTAAGAGATTTGAACTGTTCAAAATTGAACGAAAACTTGTTCAAATCAAAAAATGAATTATGGGAATGAGATGTCCTCGCCGAGATCTTTCTAACAAAAAAAAATTTGTTCGAATCGGACTATTCATTCAAAAGTTATTAGGGGGGGACAGACAGACCGACAGACAGACAGACCGACAGACAGACCGACAGACAGACCGACAGACAGACAGACCGACAGACAGACCGACAGACAGACAGACCGACAGACAGACCGACAGACATTTTTCCCCATCTCAATACCCTACTTTCCAATTTTTAATTTTTCAATATTTATCTAACTATTTTATTTATTTTTGACTTTTTTTTTGTTTTTCGGGATATTTTTAAGATGTATTAAGCCTTCTTTCATGCTTTTTTCTTCTTTCTCTGATTTTTACTGGGAAAGTAGGCTAAAAAGGAAACAGGTTTAACAGAAAGCTAAACCAACATCAGGATTCGCATTGCTAAACAAAGACAAGAAACCTAACCTGGAATGTGATCTTGTTGACATGGGGAAATATGAACCCCAACTTAAAGTTAGCTAAACATTGGCGTAGGTTGTTTCTCTATATCTTGTCTCCACTATTGGAAATTTCATATCTGATGTGAATATTTTTTTTTTAATTAGCAACCGTCCTGTTTTTGGCAATGATTTTACGAAAAAGTCCACATTTAAACTTATGCATTTCCTTTGTAGAAACTCGTCGAAAGTAAGATGACGGAAAACAACTATAACAATAGATTAAAGTCTTAAATAGTCTGAATTCGCGCGACGTTTCAGTTGCGATCAGAATAGGATGTTGTGATATGGAAATACACATCGTCTATTTTAAACTGATGAGTTTACAACAAGGAAGAAACTGAAGTCTCTGGATGGCATAACATGACTCACGGTAGATTGCATATCGTTCTGCTTAAGGGCGGTAACTCGGTAGTTAAGAAGTTATTAATTCGTAGTTTCCGAGGAAACTAAGAATTTTTTTCAATCAAAACAAGCCAAAATATTTTTTCTTCTCACTGAAACATTTGAAGGGCTCAAGGCAGAAATGTGACAGGCCACAAAGTGTTCCTTTTTCATTAAAATTTTTGTTTATCATATCTAAAATTGAAACAAACATGACAATGAATTGTGGCATTTGGAGAAAAACATATCTGGTTTTAGTATTGCAGAATATAGAACTTATAATCCCTTTGAAAATATCTACATAAGTTGGAAATTGGCCTACTGAAAATTCACATTGTGGTGGCTTATCACATTCTTGTTTCGAGCCCTTCATTTCAAGGGTTGCAGTTGGAGCATCATTTTGGATGAACGCTCGAATATCCGGCATCCACTCTAAAATGCTCCGCCATCAATTTAATTCTTAACACATTGTCCAATTATTTTGAAACAAACTCACTGTCAAACGTTTTGATCACTTTAACTTTTTTAACTTTTGAAAAAATTGTGTACTGCTTAAAATTGTTTTCTACTTCTAAGATTTCAATAAAAATATATAAGGTAGAATCCATGTCAATCCAACAAGGGGTGTAACATGATGGTCTCGGATTTTTTTGAATTTAACATATGTTAAAACTCATAAAAAATTAAAAAATACGTTTCTTTTTTTTTTTGTTGTTGTTTTGCCCAAAAAAAAAATCCTGGGCCGAGATGCAGGTCGCCAAAGATGGCGATCCTGTCATGATTTCTCACTTGGGATTTTCGTCGAAGTTTCTGAAGTCCATTATCTCAGGAACAGTAGAACATATTTTATTGCGGTTTGTTTTATTTAAAAGGATAATTTTTCTTGTTTAAAAAACATATGCAACATTTTGAAATATATGTTTTGATATTTTTTCCAGTCTTTTGAAAAAAAAAAAAGTTTAAAACAATTTTTTTTTTAATTCTTCTCAAAAATGCAAATTTAAAAAATTTTCATTTTTTTACAGTTTGTTAGTACTACTGAAAACTACGTTCCCTGAAAGAGAGTGCTACTTTTTCGTTTACCAGATTTCAAAGGCATTTGAAAAAATAAGGGTTATTAAGAAACTGTTTATGTAATGGCAGACCTGAAAATTCAAAAAGAAAATTCGCAAAAATGGCCAGAGAATACTTTTAAGTCATATAGCGAAACTTCCATTTTGAGTCGTCATTTTATCCAGGGTATTGAATTTAATGAGAACCATTTGGCAAAAGAAAAAAAAAAAATATGCTTAACGATTCTTTCGGCACTACGCTGAAAGATTCCGTGTGGAAATGAAGCGAATTGGCTGGAGGCCGCGTTCCTTGTTTTCATAAAAAATACAACTTCTGGATTAAGTGGGGACTCAAAATGAAAATTTTGCTATATAACTTAATTAAAAGTCTTCTCTGGCCACTTGTTATGAAATTTCTTTTGGAATTTTCAGGCCTGCCATTACGTAAAGAGTTCCGTAAATACCCTCATTTTTTCAAATGTCTCTAAAATCTGTTAAACGAAAAAGTGGAATCTCTCCTTTTCAGGGAACGTAGCTTTCAGTGGTACTAATAAACTATAAAAAAAATGAAAATATTTGAAAATGACATTTTTGAGAAAACCAAAAAAAAATATTTTAAACTTATTTTTCAAAAGACTGAAAAATAACTGAAGCATATATTTCAAAATGTTGCATACGTTTTTAAACAAAAAAAACTATTATTTTAAATGAAATAAACCGCAACAAAATATGTTCTACCATTCCTGAGATAATGGAATTTAAAATTTTTGACGAAAATCCCAAGCAAGAAATCATGACAGGACCGCCATCTTTGGCGGCCTGTATCTTGGCCCAAGAATTTTTTTGGGAAAAAAAAAAAAAAAAAAAAACGTATTCATTATTTTTTTATGAATTTTAACATATGTTAAATTTAAAAAAAAAAACCGAGACCATCATGTTACACCCCTTGTTGAATTGACATGGATTCTACCATAAGGTTATTTTGCTTTGCAGAACACTTTTGCTTTGTTCTCTCACTGAGTTGAGGAAAGGTAAATTCAAAGAACAAGAAAACCCTAAAGGATTTAATTTTGATACAAGCAATTACTAATGTATAAACTTTTATTTTCATACATTGTTTTTTGTTGCTCTAGTCATTTTAGTGCTTAGCAATGGTTTAAAAAGCAAAGCAGAAATAAAAGAAATAAAAACTATTTTGAAATGTTTTTGTTTTATTAAATCTTTTGTTGACAACGGTTAAAAAACAAAGAAACCTGGTGGAAAATAGTTTTTAAGGATTCATAGTGAAACATTTATAAGTGTTTTAAAATGAGTTTGAAGTAGTAATTTCTATATTTTGTCCCTCCCCTCAGCCCCTTTTTTTCCAGAAATGATGGAAAAACGTCATTTTCTTTACAAAAGTATTTATTCAGATTTATGTGCATAAAATATTAAAATAAGTTGTATTTATTCCAAGGAAACTATTCCAAGTTTAACTGTTGAAGATCAAGTATAAAACACATTTTTTTTTTTTTTTTTTGCATTTGTTCCCTGAAATATATTCTATCAAGATTCATTTATGTGTTAACATTAATACTTAGAACCATCAATAAATTTATGTAGTATAAAATGACAAAGTTAACTAAAGTTTTATTTTATCAATAACGAGTATGCCACTTACTTTCTTTTTTTTAATTTTAGAGACCTTACAAGTTTGGATACAACTCCAATGATGGATACGGTAATACACAGCATCGCCATGAATCAACAGATTCATATGATGGAACAGTCAAAGGATCGTATGGATACGCGAATGCTGATGGAGTGTATCGTACTGTTTACTATACAGCAGACAAAGCAGGGTATAGAGCAAATGTAAAAACTAATGAACCTGGAACTGCAAATCAGAACCCTGCAAGTGCTGAGATGACAGTACTTCCCCCTCCGCATACTTATCCTGCAGCAAAACAATATCCACCAAGCTATCCGCCACCTGCTTATCCAAAACCAACATATTCAGAACCATCTCCCTATCCACCTTCTCCGAAGTATTATCCTCCGACCTATCCTTATCCACCTTCTCCGAAGTATTATCCTCCGACCTATGCTTATCCACCTTCTTCGAAGTATTATCCTCCGACCTATCCTACGTACGGATATTCTTACGGTTATCATCATCAATATACACAAAAATATCCAAGTTATTCTGAACCTAAGTATTCTTATCCAGAACCTTATTACCCTACAACAAATTACCCACAAATTTACTATCCAAAATATCCTCAATCGAAATATCCACCCCCTAGTTATCCTCATTATAGTTATCCACCGCCAAGTTATCCCCCACCTCCTAAATACCCACAATCAAAGTATCCTCCACCAAGTTACCCACCCCCTGCCAAATATCCCCAATCAAAGTATCCACCACCAAGTTATCCACCTTCTGTTAAATACCCACAGTCAAAATATCCCGCACCAAGTTATCCACCTCCCGCTAAATACCCACAACCAAAATATCCTCCACCAAATTATCCACCTCCTACTAAATACCCACAACCAAAATATCCTCCACCAAGTTATCCACCTCCTGCTAAATACCCGCAACCAAAATATCCTCCGCCAAGTTATCCGCCTCCTGCAAAATATCCACAATCAAAGTATCCTCCACCAAGTTATCCACCTCCACCTAAATTTCCACAGTCAAAATATCCACCTCCTGCAAAATACCCTCAGCCAAAATATCCGCCACCAAGCTATCCTCCTCCTGCTCAATACCCACAGCCAAAATATCCTCCACCAAGTTATCCCCCTCCTGCTAAATACCCAAAGCCAAAATATCCTCCACAAGAAAAATACCCTGATCCAAGTTATCCTCCATCATATCCACCTGCCCCAAACTATCCTCCTATGCCTTCAAAATTTCCGGTAAAACCTGAAATGAAATATCCTCCTTCTCCAAACTATCCAAAATACACTCCTTCACCAGATTACATGTACCCCCTTCCTCCACCGACGATGGCACCTCCAGTTGACGATAAACCCGAGAGTGAAGAAGATGATAGTCAGATGCCTGAAGAAAATGATCACGGGAGCCTCCAATGGAGGATCCAAATTCGATGGAAGAAACACCAACAGCAGAACCATCTAGGGAAGAAAAACCAGCGAGATTACGCCAATTGCGAAGACGGCCAGCATTTGGAAGGAGATTACGGCCGTCCACCAATCGCAGAAGGTCTTTACCTTCATCAGAAAGAATACAAGTAGGGACTGATCAAATGCTGGACGAAATCTGGGAATTGACAAAATAATTCTAGAATTAGATCAATTAAGACTCTTAATTGCAGAGGTGATACATTGAACTATTTGAAAACAAATGAAAAATAGAATGTTCTTATAATCTCGTTAGAAGAGCAGATGTTGGTACCAAGCATGACCGTAACTAATTTTGAGGAGATTAGTTCTGCAGTCTTTTTTTTTTTTTTTTTTTGTGAAAGCCAAACGCAATTTAAACATGCGACGTGTTCTTTTTGTATTTTGAATTTTTTCGTTGTACTTAAATGTTAGTTTCCCTTTTTATTTTCAATTGAAGATATTAGAATCTTTCTGATATCATTTTGAACTGATGAAGTGCCAAATATCAACAACCTCATGAAAGCATTTTGGTGAGAAGCAAACTTATTGTGCCATCGTGAAATAGCTTCAAGTTAAATGTTTTTAGATGATGCAAAAGCAAATGCGCTTCAGTATAAATGGTGGTGTTTTTTTCACAGCAACCTGTTTTTTGGTTTAATAGCAAAAACAGTTTTGCTACGTCAATGAAATTCAAAATGTACATTTTGAATTCCTTTCTCATCTTCTACAGTCACTCATCATCATAATTTGGTGTCATCATCATGTGTATTTCTTGGTGTAAATAATTGTTATTAACGCAGGGACAATGACTGTTGGTAATTTATGTAAAAACTAAAATGTAAATAAACTTGGAATTTTGCAAGGAGCATGTCGTTCTGTTTTTAATTTTTCAAGATTACATTTAAAAGTTTTACTAGCAAAATGATCTAAAAATAACTAAAATTTTCGAGTAAATAACTTGGCTAAAAATTGACATTAGTTTTCATTCCTCAGACTTAACAGAGGAATCAAAAATTATGGCTGGTAATGAGCTACTAATTTATTTTGGAACGAGTGAAGAGTAGTTCCTGATATCACTTTTTAACCTTTAGATGTTTTAACTTCAATCATTTTAGCTCAACGAGAGAGGGCGTTTTAAGACCGTCCCCACTCCCCCTCCCCTAGAATCCACATAGAGAATTCTGAACCTCAATGTTAATCTTAGCATGTTACGTGGATTGTATTTGTTGCAAGAAACAAAACCACCCCCATTAAAATATAGTTTTGATATTGATATTAACGGCATTATGTCAGAATGTACGGTAAAGTGTTCGCAAGCTTGACCCAAAAACAGCTCCTAAAACTGACTTTTTAAAACAAAACAGATATTCCAAAAAATAGTCAATTTTCTAAATTAATTTACAATTATTGTTTTTTCTTGAGAAGAAAGAAAAACTCTTTCTAAATTACTTTAAAAAAATTGGTAACTCCTTAAATATTCGCTTTATTTAAAGATATTAGTTTTAGAAACTGCTTTTTTTTTATAGTCTTTATTTATTTATTTAATACAGTCGACTCCCGCTACAACGCGATTCGACTTACGCGAAATGGCTATAACGCGAATTTTTCACGTGTTACGAATTTTAGAGCTAACGCGAATTTTTCGTCTATAATACGAATTTTTTAGAAGGAAGTATCGGCTTCGTTATTAGACACTAAATATTGATTTCGTGAATACTGTTACATCCCTTTAGGCATCACTTACAGCGAAAGTTTACACATCAAACTAGTCTACGCATCGCGTTGTTAGTCACTCAGCATCATTCATGTATTTAATTTTTTTCATTTGAAATATTAAAGTTGATGAAATATAATGGTATCTTAGTGGCACCTTCACCTAAACTTTGTGAAAATGGGAAGAAAAAAAAAGTTTCTGATTTAAAAAAAGGGGGGGGGGGAGAGAGCTAACGTTCTCGAGATGCTTGAACAACCACAAAACGTCGACGGTAGCGCGGCAATAAATATGAGTGAATCTTGCATGCGTACTAATAAATATGTTACTATATAATATACAGTACTATTACACTGCAACATTTTATTATTCTACATACTGTGCATACCGTGTTGTTTTATTTTATGTCTTTCCCTTCCGTTGATCATTCATTTTGTGCATCCTAGTATTTCGTCTTGAATAAAACAGTTTTTTATTTTTTTAAATGCAGTAAAAGTTCAGTTTTTTATGTAAGAAACTGTAGTGTATAGTTGAGGAATGCTTTAAAGCAGTTTGAGAGCGTTCATAAGTGTCTAAAAGAATTTGGTATGCTTCTGAAAAATTTGTATACACATATTTTTCCACAACGCGAAATCCCGACTTACGCGAGGAGTCTTGGAACGCATCCCTCGCGTAAGTCGGGACTCGACATTATTTGTTTTGTGTGTGTTTGTATTTCAGCTTCAGGGCTCTTTTCCTAATGCACGATGAATAAACTTTAATAATTTTTTCTACAAATGAGCGGCAAATTGCCCATAGAGTTCATTTGACGTTTCTCAATATTTTAGAAAACGTTTGTAGTAAGTATACTTAGAATTAGGAATCAAATTAGAAATGTCGGATGAATAGAAAAGCACGATTATCTTATTAATTTATAAACTTTCGAAGTGTTTCGAAATAATGAAATAACGAGCTAAGGAAAATGCTTTATTATGCTTCACAATCATAATGTAGACATTTTTTGGAAAAGAAACCCAACAATCACAGAGCAAAAATATGATACGTATAATCCAACTTCATTTCAACTGTACAACGAAGCGGTTCTGAACTGAAGAACGCTTGTACACTTGAACTAAAACGATGTTTTCAGAATGTTCACTTCATCAAACATAAAGAAAAACACGCATATGAACTATATTTATAAATACATGCAGGTATGATTTATTAAATAAGATGCGAAATATCCACGTATTTTCTTTAAACACTACCCTCTCCTTAGTTTCTCAGATATTTAAAAAATCAAATAATTTTGTATGTGATAAATGTGTGGTGTTTTAATGTATTGTCAACAAATATTAAGCAAGTTTTTAAAATGTTTGTTCAAAAGTTGGCACATGTCATGATGAATACCATGACGTAACATTAAAGTTTATCGTGGATTTGTATTTGAACTTAATGTTCGTATCAATATTCGAGAATAAGAAAATAATACATTAGCATATAGTAAAATTTAAAGCGATATTATAAAATTTATGCGTATATTTTTCAAAAAATTGCACTTATATTCGTAGTTTGATCTTCCACGATCAAATACTACTTTGTTAGACGATATTTATTATGTACAGTTTTGGGAGTTTTTTTTTACGGAAGGAACAAGAAAGAAATAGAAAGTTAACAATTATATCCGAGCAAAAAACATATCTTTTCCCTAAAACCCTCCCAAAACAACAGCGAAACGAAAGCTAAATATGGCGCAGCTTCCAAGAAACTAATCTCTTAGTGTAGACACTAATGAGTTAGTTGAAAATCTTATCCTACCAAGCCTCCCCAAATTGTTTCAAATTGATCTCTTGCTCAGTAAATATCATCATATTTGCGGTAATGTGGTTTGTATCCATAAGCTGGCAATTTGTAAATTTGGGGTGAACTAGCAGTGTAAACTGGTGCCTTGTAAGCAACTGGAGCTTTGTAGACGACAGGAGCCTTGTAAACGGAGGGTGCTTTGTACACTACTGGTGTCTTGTAAGCTACAGGAGCAGAGCCATAGCTGTCATAATGAACAGGTGCACTGTGGTGAACTGGTGCAGTGTAGTGGACTGGAGCACTGTAGGCTGGTGCATGGTGAACAACAGGAGATTCAACTGCATTGACCTCAACGTCAGCTGGATTTTGATTGGCTGTACCAGGCTCGTTTGTTTTGATCCAGGCTCGGAAACCGTGTTTGTCAGCTATGTATTCGACAGTTCTGTAGACACCATGAGCATCTGTGTACCCGTAAGACCCTTTCTTGGCTCCGCTAGCGTCACTGTCTTCTTGTCTGAACTGTTTGTTGCCATAGGCATCTTTGGTCTCATAACCAAAGCTGTATGGTTGAGGTTTAGCCTAGAAAATAATATTTTTTTTCAATAACTGTATCACTTATATTATAAGTTTTACTGTACAATTGAAGCAGGAAACTAAATATTCTATTATTGATAATTCAAGATTCAGTAAAAGGTTTATTTGATAGCAGTAAAAAAGTGGAACAACTTAGAAAACACAGTAGATGAAAACAGGCAAATAACATTAAATATCTTATCTATATAACGTTAAATACTTCTAATTATGATTTTATTCAAGATGTTGGTTTTAAAAGTGACAAAAAATAAATGCGGATTTGAAAACTAAATAATGGTTTGTTTGACTTATAAAGTATGCTTGGAAAAAAGAAGAGTCCTCTATATGCTCTTTAGATGATTCCATCTCTCTTTTTTTTTTCATTTTATTTCAATTCGTCTGCACCGAAAAAGTAGCGAGGAACCTAAGCTTTTTTCAAAATATAAGGTAACACATAGTGATTGCAATACTGATGTACCAAATACCGGTATTTCAAGCAATTTTGCAATTTCGTTATACCGGTATTTGTCGAAGTGAAATACCGGTATGTTTGGTATTAGATAAAAATAATAATTAGTTTCAGTTAAAGAATTTTCAATATAATTTATATATCTATTTACATTTTCAATGTCGATTTCTTTTTCCACGAAACAGAACCAAAAACAATCTATTGAAGTAAAAATTTGGTTTTAAAAGCAAGAACTAATAGAATACCATTAAACGAAAATAGCGGAATGATTGCAAAATGATATTGTCATTACTAGATTGTGGGATCGCATTTTCGTACGTTTTTTTGCACCATGTTCATATTTTTTCCGTTGCCCTGATCACTCACTTTCCCTTTTGTGAAAGTTGATTTTGATAATAATTTCGAATGCATTTGTCCAATGAACAATTTGCTCTAACCATCAACTGCGGTAATATTTTATGATTTATTTTTTAATTATTTGTCTCAACTCAACTAACTTTTGACAATAACTCTTTCTTGTTAGCAAAAAAAATGGCAATTTTAAGTCACCAATATTGGTTTGTTGTCCAGAACTTTATACTTGACAAGATAATGTTTAGAAACTATATAATGCCTTGAAAGTCTCCAAAATTTGCATAGAGGTAAAGCATAATCAATTGAAACACATTTTCAGATGTTTCAGTTATTATAATTGTAAAGAATTTTGAAAAGAAAGCGAAAATGAGTAAGAGAAGCAACAAAATCAAAATTAGTCAACTTGATCGCAAATTTCAAATCAAAGGCTTAATAAAAAACAAACACAAATCTCTCCTGATCAAGAGAAAATGATGTTAATATTGGAAAAACATCGTCTCCAGGAAATAAATTACAGCTAACTATATACTACTACTACTAATAATAATAATAATAATACACACAATACAAAAGAATCATACACACAAAAGTACCGAATTATTTGAAGATGAAGGAATTCTAGACAGTTAGAGGAGGTGTATTGTAATAGGAAAGTTGAGCGCTAAAAGAATTCCAGGCTTAGAGACAATTTAATCGATGCATTATATTATTATATTACTGTTGATTTTTTTATTTCATTAATAATACAAATTTTGTACATAATTGTGAAGTGTGAAGTGTGTATTTTGTAAAGCAACAAAGAAAAAAAAAGGCTTTCAAGTATTTTTGAAATTTTTTTTAAATATACCGGTATAAATACCGGTATTCCGGTATAACGTTTTAAAAATACAGAGTACCGGTATTGAATTTTCGGTCCGGTATTGCAGTCCCTAGTAACACACAACACTACATTACAACATAATATCGTTGAGAAGTTTTTCTAGGGCGATATAAGGATAAGATTCTGCTTTTCCGAAAAATATTAATATATAACGAATTTTACTTTTTCTATGCTGTACAAATCATAATATGTTATTTCAAACTTACGTTGGGCACGTACGTACGCACTATATGAATTATGTTAATTTGTTAAAGCACAGAAGAAACTCAGTGCAAAATATGTCATTTTGAAAAAACCTTTTATTAAGGGATTTGTTTGGATGAATACATTGGCTGTATGGTACGGTATGTACGGTAGTGTATCTTTCTACCTTCAGTGGAATAAAAATCCTATCCTAATCTAAGCAAAAGTTTTTCTAAATTCTCTAAAACATTCATCATGTAAAAAAAATATTGAAATTTAGAAAGAGTAAAGGAATGTTAAGATTTATCAAGAAGAAACCAAAAATAAACTAATTAAAAAGGAGAAAAAGAAAGAATGCATTTCTGTTGCTCCAAACTGGATATCACTCTTGTCAATCCAAAGTATGATATTGCAGTAAATAGGTCTCTTATATTTTATTACGAGCAGATACATCTGCCCTCATTTTATGCTCAAATCAGCGCGGAATTGTATATTTTTTGCTTTAATTAATGTTAATGCTACCAGTTACTTAACATTTAAATATCAATCATATTATAAACAATGAAGTCACTGCAGTAACTACCATTTTCTCAAATCATCCATATACTCAAAATGACAAAAATGTTAACTTAACCTGAAGTATTTTGTATGAAAAGTTGTTTTCTTAACATATTTTATACTGTTTTGCACTGTACCCCGATATCCAAGAAAATAATGATAATAATAACTAACATAATACAATTATTCTGTTCAATAATTACTTACATAAGAATCGTAAACAGCTTCTGGGTGTGAATATGCCGGTTTGTATCCGTATGATGGAGAGTACCCATAGCCGTCAGCAGCTACAAGAGCTAAGCCAATACTTAAAAATATCACCTGTAAAGGAAAAATACAAAAATAATAAAGTTAACTACATTACGTTGAAACTTAAATAAAGCATTATATTACTGAGAAAATTACGAGCGTTCCCGATGTATCAAATTAGTATTTTGTGTCAATAAATTAAATATACAGGTTAAAGGGGGAAAAATCATAAATATTAAACCTACTGGAGATTTTTTATGCTATTTTTAGGGGAGGAGGGGGGGGGGGGGTAATACAAGTAATATTTGAACATAAAGTGGAAGTAGTTAGGGGGAATGCAAACGGAAGTGACATCATAAATTTTCGGTCAGATGGAGAAAACTGGGCGATATACAGGCAATTTGTTACCACATTTCGTGAAAAAAATGAAGCGTTAAATCTAGAGTTAGTTCCCTGTTATTCCGTAGAAATTCATGTTAAATCAATGACAGTATTCCTTAGTAAAACACAACTGACAATCTTGATCACATAAGTTTAAAAAAAAAAAGGAAAAAAAAAAAAAGACGAAGAGTTATTAGCAACACCAAAGGCGTTGTTGCACTCTTCGCATAAGTTATTTCCACTGAATATAAACGTAATGGCTTAACTAATTAAATTACGAAATATTTACATTTGAATCACAATTCACAATCGTAAATTATTTTATTTTAATATTATTTCCAAGATTTTGCAATTTTGTTTTTCTAAAAGAATACACAGCGTTACAATGAGCTTTTAATCAACCATAATTGTTGTAAACATAAATAGGGATGACCAAAATTTATTTTTTTATATCTAATTTTTAAAAATTAACTACTAACACGCACGCGTGAGTAATCGCATCTATTTTGTAGAAAATATTTCTCGCGTGTAAATCTTTTTAATAACAGCTTTCTGCTGCTGCATAATACAAGCACTTTAATATCTTCATTTTTGAAATCTGGTTCAACTGTTAAAAATGAATGCATAATTTAAATCGTAGGCTTAGTTTAAAAATGGACACAATATGAGGAAAAATAGCAATTTATTATTATTATCTAATAGCAATTTATTATTATTATCTAATATAAGAACATTATCAACGAATTTGGGACCTCTAGAGAAAGGCAAAGTTTCAAAAAGACCGTAATCAATTAATTTAAGTACGAAGCCGATTTTAATGACACATATTTCGTTTACGCTTATTAAGCATGAATTTTCTAATTTCAGTATGACTACCTAAAGGACTGTCCATAAATGGTATTGCACTTTTTTCCTCAGATTTTTGACCCCTGATTTTGGCCACATTTCTCCTGTTGTCACTTATCACGCTACTTCTCATTAACATATATGCTTATAAAAATGCATGATGTCACAATTCTTGTTGTTCTCTCCATCCTTTTAGTCACAAGTCATCACAATTTCCTAAACTCCCCTTCTCCTCAGAGCATGAGATCTTTTGTGGACAGCTCCTTATGCAGAAGGGTAAGCATGCATCCTTAATGTCGGTCAGAACTAATTTTATAAATGAACCCAAATTGGAAAAAAAAAAGCTTCCAGCTTCATATGTAGGAGAATTTCAGCTAAGTTTTTTGAAAAAGGTAAGTGAGGATAACTTACCTTTTTCAACTTGAATAAAATCGAAAATTTATTTTAAAATTTACAGTACACACAGAGAGAATAACGTGTTTTGCAACAATACTTGCATTGAAACATTATTTAAAAATTTTTAGTAGCAAGCTTTCGTAAAAAAGCTCAATTATCCCACTATTTTTTTTCTGTGAGAAAAAGTGAAAATGGAATATTTTTCAAAACAAATATCTTATATTTGATTATTAAAAGTATTTTCGAGCAAATGAATGAGTAAAGAAAAGAAAGATTAATAAATGAAGTAGATAATGAAACAATTAGCGAATAAACAAATTCATTATAGCATGAGAAAAATAAATCAGTCAATTAATGTGAATGAATGAATAAATAAGTGAACTACTAAATGAATAAATGAAAATGAATAAATAAATAAAGAAAAACGCAAGTGATTTAATAAATTATTGAATAAGTAAGAGAAATGAACTATTCCACTTTGCCCCATCTGCTCTTATCTAATAGTACAAAAACATTCAAAATAAAAATAAGTTTAATGTTAAATAAATAAATACTTCCCCGAATATTAGAAGATCTCTCTTAATGTTTAAAATTCTTCCAAGAACTTCGTTATTTTATAGTAACTAAAATAACATCTAGAACTTTATTATTTTATAGTAACTAAAATAAAATTTTAGCTAAATAGTTACAATATGAGTGTTAGTGTTTGAAAATTGCTTGTTTTATCATATGCTTTGATCTTCAGAGATGAATTTTTCTGACTGGACTAAACTACATGTGTTACTACATAGTTAAAATATTACCAAATTACCTAAAAACAGAGTAAATAATACATTTTATCATTTTGCCTCACATTACCCTACATGAATAAATCTTGGCAGATTTGTTACTTTTGTTGATAATTTTCAACTGTAATTTAAAGGATAAAATTAAGTAATAATGGAATAAAAACAGAAGTGAATGCCAATGTAAGAGTCTGTCACAAAATTATTGACACTCGCTAGTACTTTTTCCGACGTGTATCTATTTTGGCTACACCAACTAAAATTAAGTTTAAAAAAAAGGAATAAAAGAAGCAACTTCCTGAATAAAACAATGACTTAGTATGATTGTTGCATTTGATACTGTCGTAAATGAACTTGGATCAAATATTCTGAACACCTCAATACATTTAATTCTTTGCAAATATTTGTGTATTCAATTAATGCAGCATATTTTTTAACTATCTGCAAAATGAACCCAATAAAAGCCGAACGTAGACGTTTTATCAATTGAATGGCTGCTAAAATATTATGCTTATTTACTCTAAGTAACACCATAATTTTTTTGGACAAACTTAACAAATTATCAAGAAGTTCGTAAAGAGCTAAAAGAACCTACTTTCCCGCATGTCAACTTGTCGGCATAGAATTTTCAACAGCAAACGACTCTCTCGCGCTCTCTCTCGATTGTCTTAAGCTCCAAATGAGTTCAAATTTATCTTTTCCAAGCATAAAATAATTTAAATATATTTATGAATTAAGCAAAAATAAAACCCTTGAGTTATTATAAAACCAAACTCAATGCAGTATAATTAACACAAACTATAAGTCATCATGCTTTGGGAAATCATTCTTTTCAAACATGAGAAATTTAAATTAAAAAAAAATCAACAGTTGCTGAATGGTATCTTTAAAAGGAAGTCAACTTCATGTAGAGTAACTTTTTTTAAAATCTAAACCAGTATTTCCTCTACATTTGTAACATTATCTATAGTCAGTATTGTTCCAGTGCAAAGATATTAGTGTCATAAAATTAGTCACATTTCAAAAAGTATTAAACATTATCAAAAAAAAAACCCGTAGGACTACTTTCTGAATAGTGCTACGCATTAAGAAGTGCTTCCTTGCTGAAATTTTAATTGTTAAATATGAAACCTTTCTCGCTATTGATGCCAAAACGTGAAAAAAGTAGTTTTCTAGTCATAGGTATGTATGAAATAAAGAGTACTTTTACAAAAAAAAAACCCAAAAGAATGGCTTTTAGTGAAAAACTTTTTTTTTTTTTTTTGCCCAGTTAAAAGCAGTGGTAGGTTTCTTAGAACATTTAGCGGTGATAAAATGCATCTCAAACACTGCCAAGTATACATCAGGAGCTACAATTTTTATCAGATAAAGAATTTTTTCAGAATTGTAATTTTAACTATTAGGACTGAATCTATGTACGAAACACCTGCAATGAACTGTTCTGAACCAAAATAACACTAAAGCTTACGATTCGATTTCTTAAGGGTTCACTTAATCTATGTTCCTGAACTTTGTCAGTTATTATTATTTTTAGTGCAAAACAGTTAATTATATAAAATTAGTCACATTTTAAAAGGTAGCAATAATAATAAAATAAAAGCATAGGAAAAATAACTAAACTGGGCCACACATTAAGTGGAAATATTAACTGTCAAAATTAGAACGTAACTTGCTATTGATTTCTCAAACAAAAAAAGAGTTTAGTTATACTATTGAGTATGTTTGAAATGAAGATTGTACATGCGTAAGAATCCACTGTTTTAATTTTCTTTAAAAATCGGGTGCAAATTGCATTACTTTCATGCTACTAAAATATCTATTAACAAAACAACATAATAAATCAGAATGCAAAACCTTAATAACTAAATTTCCGTGTGTTTCAAAACGGAAATCACACTTCGAAAGCAAACAAAAGAAACATTAGACAATATCGTTTAAACTTTCCCACACCTTTAATAAAGCCTTTTCAGTTAATGATTTAAAGAATGCTCTACTAAAAAGATACCACATAAAATGATTAGAAAAGATTGTCCTAATTATCCTTCTAGTAGTAGGATCAGATAAACCTCAGCAGGAAATTTCCAAGCCTTTAGAGGATCACTAGACACGTATCACACCAACAATAATATCCGGTGTGTGTTCCAATTAAGAACACTATTGTCTAATGGGACTCTAACTAAAATCTTGATCAACACTTATGGATAGTGATTAAAAACATGGGAATGGGGAAGAAAAGTGGCTAAATGATTTTGACAATCTTGCACTTATTAGATATTTCAACAAGATGGAGATGGCGGTTTTCTCATGGAACACTGTCCAGCAGAATATGGGTGTTTTCCTGTTTTATGTCATTGTTCTAGCCTTGGCTGAGTATGTAACTTCATTGTCTTGGCTGCATAATTGGCCTCGAAGCGTGCTAGCTGTGGATGTTGCGCCAGTTAATTGCGCCTGGGTTATCGAACTCTTGCTCATGTTAGACGCACGCAACTTTGTAGTTCTTACATCATGGCGGAAGTGGGAGACACGTGGGGGAGAAACGTTGTGTGCAAAGATGCGTGTGCCTCACGTCTGGGTATTTTAAGTAGGTCACTTTACATAACTTACAAAATGAAGAGCTTTATTCCACGCCTCTGGTGATTGCTATAATAAATACAAGACCGTAAGATTGTTTCACTACGATGATTTTTACAACATTTTTTTTTACCTCGGTGACTCGTGGACTTAAAGACTTTTCAAAAGGGAAGTCCCGAGTTTAAATTTTTGGGAAGGCGGAAGATCTAAATTTGCCGAATGGAACACCAAATTTTTCCGATTGATAATAATTTCGCCAAATGGAAATCTAAATTTTACCGAATGATGATAATTTTGCCTAATGGAATTCCAAATGTTACCGAATGATGGTAATTTTGCCTAATGGAATTCTGAATTGACAAATGGAATTTCGAATTTTACCGAATGATGGTAATTTTTTTCAAATGGAATTCCAAATTTCGCCGAATGATAATAATTTTGCCGAATAGAAATCCAAATTTCTCCGAATAATGATTATTTCATCTAATCGTCAGACAAAATTTGCCGAATGAGGACATTTTTGAAAAGTCACAGTGACCTCCCGTGACCTCCCATTGGGACGCACCTTCGTTTCATATAATAAGATTCGGATTTATAAAATTCAATAGGACTTTAGATTTTGAGACTTGTACTTCAAATGTTTAATTTTAGTCACTTCGTTTTCGCCTTGCATTATAAGGGAGAATCTGGAGGAATGAAACTTCGGAAGAAACTGGACAGAGCAGCATTTATGCCGAAGTAAAATGCAAAAAAGTATTTATAGTTTGTATATTGATGTTTATTGATGTAGCAGTAAGGAAGTAAAGCTGCTACATCTATTGGACAAGCTAAAAATATTTTTTAACATTCTATTTTGGCATGAATGCTGTGCTTCCTATCCGTCCCGATTCCCTCCAAATTTATAATTATGTATTTAAAAAAGAAACGCAATAATTCTTTAAAATTGAGAACTTTCTTTTGAAGAAAACTTAATTATCTTTATATTCTCTTTTATCTTTACTAATAATAAAGCGGAAAGTCTGGATGACTGTCTGTTACGCGCATAGGGCCTAGACCGTTCGGCCGATTTTCATGAAATTTTGCGTAAACTTAATTCGTGGCTTAGGGAGATTTTTCGAAAATTCGATTTTGTTGTTGTTCTATTCCAATTTTAAGAACATTTTACAGAGCAAATTATCATAATATGACCGAGTAAATTACCAAATTATCTTAAAGTGGAAGTTCAACATGGACGAGCGAATTAACGTAGCAAATTGGCGAGAAATTCATCATCCATAATTTGTAAATATACAGGGGAACCAAATAACCTTTTAATTTTCTACTACGAGCAAAGCCGTGCGGGTACCGCTAGTACAGAATAGAATAACAATATAATTTACACATACATTCGTTACCACCTGAAATATTATTAACTCCGAACAAAGTATTTATTTCAATAACTAAAAACCAGAAATTTGCCTCAAAAATGTAGTCAGGCATGTTTAGCGCCACGAAAAAAATTGAATTTTGAAAGATTACATCTCAATAGTTGATTCATGTTTTAGATACCAGATGCCAAAACTTTGAAATTCGCGGAGTTAACACATTTCTAAAAACCGCCCAATTCATTTTTGACAAGATAGTTTTTGTGACATTTATCAAATGTCCTTCAGTGTTTTCGTTCATTTCACTTCTCTAAAATATGTCACCTTAGAAAAAGAAGGAAAATTAAAAAAAAAAAAAATGAGAAAAGGAAAAAAAGCCTAGACATACATCTGGTTAGGACCTTATATTTCGATTTTTTTAATTTCGCAAATATTAAAAAAATACGACTGATTATTTGCTTCAGAGATGAAATAAAACTTTGTTTATTTTATGAAGCGAGAACTAGATATTGATCCAAGTAAAGCAGACAAAAGGGTTGAAGTGTAGAATAATTTAAACTTATTTTTTCATTACAAGAATTATATCTTTAAATAAATTGTTTTCCTCTCTTTGATTTAATCTCAATAAATAGAGGAAAAGAGCCTTACACAACGTCTAATTTGTTCCATTTAGAGAAGAAAGTGATTTAAAATTGATAAAAATTTCTCATGATATTCAATTTAGAAGTACCAATGATTTTTACGAAGTCAGAAATATATCATTGAAAATAGATGCAATAATTTTTAATAAAACTTGTTTAATCGCTGAAATATCAAATTTTTCACTATTGAAAAGAGAGAGATAGACAGAGAGAAATTTATCGGTGAACTATAAACAGAACCAGCATTGAAGAAAATCAAGGTTTTAGGCAATACTACTTTTAACTGGTTTGTTCTCAAGCGCTGCAATGCGCGCAAAATATTTCAGAGGTTACATTTATTTCAAAGGTGTGACATCGATGCTTTTAATATCGGTGTAGTATTTGAATTGATGTTCTGGAAACATCAATGTTTTATAATGGAATCAAAAATACCGTTACAAAAAATTTGCTCTGATTATAAGAACTGAAAAAAAGGCCTTTGTGACTGAAAAGTAACAAATAAAAATAAAGAGAACAGCTTAAAAAAGGTACAAATTTGCTGGAAACTGCAGTCACGTGCTTCAACGTTTCAAGTAACCCCTGTTTCAATTTAAAAAAGGGAGGTTTTGTATAAATAGATATGCGATAAAAGCAACGAGAATGAGCAGTAGACAGTTTAAATATTAAAAATATTAAACTATCGAAACAACAAAGGCAAAATAAAAATCAAAGACGAAATTATTATATGTTTCCATAAAAAAATTAAACAAACAAAATGAATAAATTAAAATAAATAAATAAATAAATAAATGCCACTGAGAAATAATTTTCTGAAAAATTCCCGTTATAAATAATACATTTGCAGTCTGAATGCAACCGCTAATTAATGAATTAGCAATAAATTTCCTGTTAGAAAGACATTTAACGAATAAACGGTTAAATTTTGAAAGACACTGAATATAATATAGGAAACGAGCTGATGTGTGCACCACATGACTTCCTTTTACAACCAATTTAATGTTATTTCCCTATTATTGCAATTTTAATGAGATTATCTCTCTAACTCTCTAAATATCACCAACAATGGCCACATTGAAACAAGATTTAAAATATATATATATTTTTAAAAAATCGCCAAATTTGTCGCTTCAGAAAATCTATATTACAAAGCATCCCTGTTCTTTCGATGACGTATCTGAATACTATCGATATTTCAATTTTAAACATCTATGTTTTGTCTTCGATGGTGCACATCTAGTTTGCTAGTTGATTTTTGTAGTCTAAACGAATGGGGTTGTTTCCTTCAGTCAAAAATACTACTTTTAGTCACTGAAATTGATAGTTTAAGCAAAAAAAAGGGGGGGGGGGGAACGAGAAAAATCTTTTATTTTCCTAACGTTTAATTTTTAATTCATTTTTAAAAATATCCGATTTTTGAATAAAGACGTAATCTTTATGACGTCACAAGTGATGAACTTTGGCGCGCTACTCCACTGGCGCGTTGAAAGCTTACGCTTGCTTTTTGTCGCGTTTCCAGATAATGATAATTAAGAAGCGAATTCAATATTGTGCTTTGCGCTATTAGCATCAGTGAATGGCATTTCATCACTTGTGGTGTCATATGCAGAAGCGTAAAAAATGAAATTGAATCTGGGCACCGATTAAAATAATTGTTAAAATATATAAAACTTTGTCAACTTATTTAAAAAAAATGTTAAATCCTATTTTTTAAAGCATACTCTTCCAGAAAAAATACTTTTGAAATTTCGGAAGCAACTCAGTTGTGCTTAGCTAAAATTCTTCTAAATCATGTAGCTTTAATGATTTGTCCCTATTGGTTATACATTGTTTATGCGTCACTATTAATCAATAATATGAACAAAGCTTTCTATAAATTAACTGACAATAAACATAATTAAATTTAAACTCAAAATCAACAATTAACTTTTTTTCTTCCCAATAATTTTAAGATGAGCCACTGTTGTTGCTAGTGACTAATATATTTACTACAGTGCTGGCCAAATTATTAGACCAAAGAGTTTTTTGTTTTTTGTACACTATTTGTACTAAAATACTATTTATTTTACTGTTAAAGTACAGTACATACTGAACACTGATTGTTACGTTATTTTAGCATAATTTAATGTTTGCAGGTGGCAGCACTGTCTGCTTTGTTTATGTTTTTTGTTTATCTACCTACCAGGAACATAACCTCAATCAGCTTAAACAGTTCACTAGTTCTTTTTATTAGTGTGTTCTGTTATATTTAAAGTTAGTTTTAGGTAATTAGTGAGTATGTGTATGTGAGTGTATATAATAGTGAATATAAACATTTTTTTACCTTCTTTTTTAAAAAGTTAAGAAGTGGTGTAAACCTTGTGAAAAGTATGGCAAAAAGACTTAAAATGCTCATTAAGAACAAGGGAATGCATACCAAATGTTAGACAATTATTTCACTGTTCGTTAATGTGTCTATAGTTATGTAATCAATAAAGAAATTGCTTTTAAAACAGTCTTAGTCTAATAATTTGGCCAGCACTGTGTGCCTCTTTTTTTTTGCAGAGCGAGGTTTTATAATTCGATATACTTATAAAGTTTTGCAATGTTGTATGAAAAATCATTTTGAATACCGAAATTATAAGTTGTAAGAATCTAAATTCATTTAATACGTACCTGTTTCAAATACTTGAAAGCACGATTGAGGATTCAGTACTTCATACCAACGTTTATGGATTAAGGTTTTACGATGAGTAAAGTATACGATTCACAGCACAACGAAAAATGGAAGACAGGTATTTATTAAGAATACCTTTTAGAAATTATACTTGTTTTGGCGCGGCCAAGATCATTTAAACATTAAAGTGAAGTAATTATGCTACATGCAAATGAAAATTACATCAAAAGTTATCAACCATTTGGAGGTTACTTTGCGATATCTCTCAAAATTTGGCGCCAAAAAATAGACACCAAGTCCAGTGTGAGCTTTGCGATATAGCCAATATTTGGCAATCTTCTCAAGAAACTCTATTTCAAAGCATTGGGGATATTTCTACCAACTGACACTGCCTTTGCAGCATCGACGCCACCCCCCCCCCCTTTCCGGTATTCACTCACTTCTATCATCCACCCAAACTTTTGGTACCCCGCGTAGCTAATTAAACGGAACACCTGCAGTTTCTACAAGCTATTAAATGTATGTCTCTAAAATGTTCTATTCTAAGGAACTTTTGACGGATTTTTTAAAACTTCTTTTACACATTCCATTATTGCAATTGCAAACACCTGCAAAAAAAAAAAAAAAAAAAAAAAGAAAGAGAAAGAAAAAAAAAACATAAGTTTCTTGAAGTTTGAAATAAGCACTCTGTAGTTACTATACTTTATTGATAAAGTAAAAAATAAAACTAATAAATTATGAAATTAATACATTTTTCGTTTTTATTTTAAATCTTAAAAGCTATTTTTAACTGATTCGTTTAGTAGATATTTCAAATTACGGGAATATATTCATGAATTTTGCACTTAGTAAATTACTTTATTTTGATTTTTACATGCTTTTTTGGCACTCTTATTTTTTATCTGTGCAATATTTGAAAAGTAATATACGCTGCTGGTAACGTGCAGTTTTTCCCCTGCTTTATTTCCTTGCTTACGTAAACTAAAGCAGTATATTTGATCTATTTAAAAAAATTAGTAAAATTTATTTGAAAAAAATTGCATTCTTTTTTTTTAAGTATGACATTCTCTGTGTGGAAAATGTGTAAAAATAATTACACAGTTGCTGCATAAAAAAACTAACATTTTTTAAACACTTCTATGACAGCAAAAAAAAAAAAAAACAGAATTCTAAGTAGCATTGAGAAAAAGTGATCTTTCGCTGTATACACATTATGTTAACTTGCTAAACATTAATTATTAACTTGAATTAACCTAAAGATAAGAAAAAGTAACGATATTTGCTTAAGAAACAGAAAACATTATATTTTATAAGCACTATTGTTCTAAAACGTTTCTTTGTTTCAGAACTTTTAAAAAAATACTTTAAAAATTTCGGGGAGGGGTTGTTTTTTTAAACAAAAAAAAAAAAAAAACTGCCATAATATTCTGTCATGTTTTTCTTTTTGAAAATAAGAGATTTTAAACCATTTGGATAAGAACGATTTTATCAAACGATTTTGTGGTGTTATGCGACGTTTTCCAACTGATTTGTTAATAAATAAACTTTCAGTTAGATTCACAAAATTGTTTTTTTTGTTTTTTGATATTGAATTCTTTACTATATCATACGAACAATTTCATATTGATGAAATATACTGTTGAAAAAAGTATTCATACAGTTATGTAAATAGTAATTTGAAACTTATTTTTCGCCCCACGTTAATTTAACGCGTGAACAGATTGTTAATAGTTTATGAACGTATTTCTTTGCTTTACTAATAGTGGCATAAAGAAGAGAGCTAGTGAATTAAAATACTGTAAATAAGGCGCTGATCAAAAAGCATTTGAGAAATTATCATTGCTCATATATTTAATATACATAGAAAAACTTTTTAAAAAATTAGAAATTCAGAATGTTCTCGCCTCTTCTTCCCAAAAACAAAGTAACCTAACTATGATAATTATGAAAAGTTACATTATAACAAGTAAGGAATAAGGGTTGAATTGGAAAATTTAGCATAATTAATTATGAATAAATTTTTTTCATATTTTCGTAAAAAACTTAAATGTATTCATATATTTGGATAATTATAATACTAAATTATAAAACATAAAAATAATCAAATCATTAAGTATTTAAGAATTTAAACCTTGATTTATTCACTTAAGATTTTTTAAAAATAGAATTCAAAACACGAAGCTTAAGCTGTTGTGCAGACGATGTTAACTCCACATCAAGTTTTGAGAATAGGAACATATACCGCTACTCTCAATTTTTTTTTTTTTAATTTCCTTTATTTATATATCATTTTTATTTTGTTATTTTTTTTTTCCAAAATATTATGCAACAAACGGTTATTAAAATGCAAAATTCATCCTTAATACAAAAATTTTTTAAACAGGTTTACTTGCATAGAAAATCAGGACCTGACTACGGTTATAAAATATAATACTGCAACTTTTCAAATGTAGATACGTCTTACATTGCAACATATATTACAGATTATAATACAAATAACAATAACAGAATTCGAATTGTTATATGTGATTTTAAAACAAAACATTACAATATAAAATGTCTCCCATGTTAACTGTTTGCAATAGGATAAGAATATCAAAAGTATTTTTAATATAAAAATTAAATTGACTCACACAATAAGTGCGTGCTATGCCAGTAGCGATTTTCGGTTTTAAGAAAAACACTAAAATTTTAATGAGCATTTTTTTCGCCTTGATTTAATATTTACAGCTTAGTACCATGAAATATGAACTTAGTATGAACTTTTAAAAACCTAAGTCAAGGATTTGGCATCCCGCATTTTTTTGTATTTTTTGGTCCGTCCGAGTCCCATAATCCCTTGCCTTAATCTAGACCCTGTTTTAAAACCTCTGAATGTGTTCTTGTAAATGATTTGTTAAGTAGGAAAAACTGAAATGTGATATAGCATATCAGACTTTTACTAAGGAAAAAACCTGATTAAAAATACATTTTAAAATTATGATTTGAATCCTCTCAAAGTTATTAGTAAAAAGAAACTGGAATTTCATTTTGAAATTCATTATTTTTTGCAAGGACAATGTTTAGAAAAACTTAAGTAAGAGATTGTGTTTAAATTCGTAATAAGCTTTGACAGTATAGTTTGCGCAGTGTAACAAATTAGTTATTCAAATTGTTTCTTTCTTTTTTTTTTTGGAAAGTTATCTTTATTTTATGTAGAAATTTTTTTAAAATGCACTCAAATAATACCAGTAGTATTTTTTTTATATAAATATGTAATTATGTAAAAATTTTAATAAATGATATTATAATATTTTTGTAGTATCCATAAGTAATAATATAATCATTATTCCTGTAATACATTATCTTTAAAAGAGAAATTCGGTTGTTGTTACATTTCAATACTATATCGAAATGACACATATGGCAAAGAAAATATATAAACACTCTGTATACTTAAAGGGAAAAAAATTCCACGTCTTGAACCAATTTGATCCAGTTTTCACTAAATTCTTTATTTTTTAAAACCAAAAATGAATAAATAAATAAATAAATAAAAACTCGGGGCAAAATTCTTATTTTCTGATAGCTTTTCACTTATTTATTTATTTATATTAATTTTAAGACTAAAATTAATATTTGGCATGAGAAATGATTTTTGTCGTCTTAAATTATGTTTCGTGTAAGCTTCTAAACATTATTTTGAGTTCATATTTATCTAACACATGATATAGCAAAACTATTAGTAAAGTTCAAAATTTATAAGTGAACTAATTAATTACAAGTACACAATTACAGTACACAAATATTGCACCACATTTTTGACACGTCAGTGCAAGTTCATTGATAATATGTTTAATACACGGGCATAAAAGCACAAACTTTAAATTTTTTTTCTGGTGTGCGCATTCAAACTATGCATTTTTAATAAAACATTTATCAACATGAATGTAGTACAACCGGTTCGCATAACTATTTTTAAGCAGTTTTTTTAAACACATTGCATTTAAAACATAGTAGTGCAAATCTGCTCAAATTAAAAGGCTTCTACTCATTGGAAAACGTCAAAAAAAAAAAAATAAATAAATAAATAAATAAATAAATAAATAAAATAAATCAATAAATAAAAAATAAATCAATAAATAAATAAAGGCGAAAAAGTAACAATCCCAAAGAATCAAAACTCTCCATTAATTTTTTATAACAGTTAAGTTAACGTCTTTAATTTAGAATGAGTTGGTGATTCCTTGGTTATATGAGACTGATCTTTCGGTTTTATCATTAGCAGTTTATATGAGAAAATTCTCTCAAGATCGCTTGAAGTTACCAAAACCTTTTTGTAATGGAGACATTTTTCTTACAAACTTTTGTTATAGCAGATGCTTTTTGGCAGGAATTTCTCTTAATATTTTCTTTCATTTATACTTAATTACAAAAACATTATTTTTATAATTCGCTTCGAATATTTTGCATTTACATAGTTAGATGTTTGTATTTGCATACTTTGACACAACTAATCAATGTTTTTAGTTTTTAATTCATCAGTAATGAATCGTTATAAAAGTTATGCACTCTTCTGTATTTTTCATGATTTTTAAAATTTAAATATTTATGGAAAAGTTACATGAACTTCTTTTTACGGAGTATGAAAAATTAAATGACTATTTTGGTGGAAACGTGAAAAAAAAAATAGATACTATAATCCGAATCTTTTCAAGTATTTTTTGTGATATTAATGTTTCTCAACATTCCACATTGTTAAAAAAAAATTTCATGTACATTAAGCGTTTTACAATTAAAAAAATAATAATAAAATAAAGATAGTTTCAATGGTTGTGATGCCGTTTCCTGGTTTTATTCTCTGAATATATCTTAACGAAACCATTTTTTAAAGTTTAAGATATCTTAATAGTATTAAAGTACGGGAATTAGTCATAATATGAAAAGCAATTTTTTTGCTTCAAAAAATAAGCACCAACTATCTTAGAAAAAAAACATACATTCCAGTAATCAGGAATGGTGACTCAGTACCATTTTAATTTACAATATTTATACATTAAAAAAAAAGTACCTTTATGATAGTGTTTTTTAAATACTTTAAATTCAACAAAAAGTAAAGTCCACGTTTGGAGCATGTCAATACGAAAACGGTATTTGTGTTATTGCAAATTTTAAAAAAGTGTACTACGGTTGAGGTCTATCTCTCCAATATAACACCAACTCATTTTTTAAATTTTCACACAATACTGGAATTTTAACGTCGGGGTATAATTAGAATCTTGTCTATGTAGCATGTTTAAATATACATGTTATATTCAATACATCATGTACTTATAAAAATGAAAAGTAGCATAAGGCTCAAAGTTAAGTTATCACATTTGCCTCTATCAATCCCTTCCCGCTGATCCTTGTATATATCCACTCCCAAATCCTTTCCGAAGAGAAAGCCTACTCACCTCAACAAACATGTTTCCGGATGGACACAATTCAGACTGACGGAATAATTTTCCCAGTGATACTGACCACTACCCGAGCACAATACGTTTTGTTTTGATTTGGACGCGGAGCTATTATATAGGCTACTTCCTCTCCCTCCCCATGCCGTGGCGTGGCCCAAATATCGTAAGGCACAGCATGTTCTAAATTAGAACCCGCTAGAAAGTGTAAGTCCCTTTTGTGGGTGGGTTAGAGTTCAGTATTTCCCGCCAGGTATATTGGGGACCCCACCCCGAGGCGTCCTTTGTTTCGAATTTGTTTTTTTTTCTTTCACGTAGTCGAGTTTTATATTTTGTTCTTTAAGTGATGGTTTCAGGGAAAAGATTTTTTTCTCGCCAAGGCGACTGATTGTTTCCTTGGCTTTTTTAAAAAATAATTCCAGTCACGATCTTTCACACTTGTGTGCTTCCGTAGATTGGAAAAGACTTCTTCGAAGTTGAAAGGGAAATTTTCAAGGTCAGAAATATTCTTAATGAAGGTTGGTGGAAAATCTAAATATGGATGTGGAAGTGCTATTTGCTTCTTGGAACTGGTTTTTGATTTGGTTATTTTATTTACAAGGCAGAGCGACAAAACTGCTTCTCACGAAATTCAATAAATTTGTTTTCCAAACAAAGATTTTGTTTTCTGCTTCTCCTCTGGGCAGAAACGCAATCTTATTGTTGCACGCTTTATTCTATCTAGATCATTATCACTTTCAAAATATTCAATTGATGCTATTTAATATGCAAAAACAAATAGGTAAATAAATAAACCAATAAGTGAAGTTTGCAAAAAAAAAAAACGTACACTTATATATATATATATATATATATATATATATATATATATATATATATATATATATATATATATATATATATATATATTTTGTTAAATTACAGAATTGGATCCAACAATACCGTACACATTTTCTTTAAAGAGAATTTTCTGCCCCCAAAATAAATGTTATTAGATACATTTCTAAAAATCTATTAATTTGTTATGTTATGGTAGAATTGTTTTCAATACTGACGAAAATTGGACTTTTTTTTCTATGATCGTAGGAATTAAATGTTTACGTTTTGAAAGAAAATAACAATTAGAGTTTCTTAAGCTTAACTAATAATCTTCAGTCACAAATATATGATTTCATGTATTTAAATGATCGCATGTTTTAAAAAGTAAGTGTCAATAATTGACTCGTTTTATCGTAATTTAATGTTGGAAAAAAATTTGAAAAAAAAAAGGCAAAATAGCTGTGACGATAGAAAATGCACTAATCCAGCTAAATAAAAATACTCTTTAAACTATTTCCTATAAACATGTCCATTAATGACAGATTATAAATTTTAAACAAAACAAAATGACGGTCAAAACGATAAATTTTAAACAGAACTCTCATATTTTGCAAACACAAAATTGGGATACATGATAAAAATTTCTAATTCAAGGTCTGAATTTGAGAGGGGAAACATTTTCATGAATTCAAATTATTAAGAACTTTTTGTAAAGAATTTTAAATCAAGTGTTTTAAAATCATACAAACGCTAAAAAGTAAAAAATAAATAAAACATGAAGCTAAGTATCAGAAGAAGAATCCAGTTATTTTATAAAATCAAATAATTAATCCAGAAAATCGTTCATTTCAATATCGATTTTATAAGCTTTATAGTTATTTGAAGAAATAAATTTTTAATCCCCTACGCCAGCGGTTCCCAAAATTTTTAGGCCACGGAACCCTTCGTAATTTGCTTCTACTTAAAGGAACCCCATTTTTGTTTCTGACTAAAAGACAAAATGTTAACAATCTAGGAGACAAATAGTAAAGATGAAAAATTATCATCATTCGGTTACTTTCTTCTGCGTAGAAGAAACTATTGATTGCGCGAGAATTTTCGTATTTTGAAAGATTAACATGTTATAAGGTGCTCTTTGCCAACCTTAACCATTTTTGGAAACTATCTGTCCGTTTGTTTGTTTCTGTTTACCATGTATTTTTTGAAGGCTATCTAGCTCAAAGCGTAATAAATAGAATAAAAAGAGACTTGGCATGCATGAGCATTTTAATGGGAGCTGGTTATGATTAATTTTGACACTAATCTCTTCAGAGGTTGACTCAATCGAACGATTTCCACTTTTATTGTGACTGCTGTCTGTCAAACAATAACATAATTGTTCGTATGAAAAGTGGTACACATAATGTACCTCAATGGGAGAGATGCAAACAAATTTTTGACACCAATCATTTCAAACTGTTGACACGACAGAATGATTTTCTCGTGAAGTGTTACTACTTCTATCTCGGAAAATAATACAAGAATTCAAACGAAAACTGAAATAAAAGAGGACCATAACTGAAAAATTTGTGAATTCGTTTTGGTTTTGGCGCTTATCATAGAGGAAGGTTTACCAATTTTTAAGGGGCCGTAAAGACAGCTTTTTTTTTTTTTTTAATCCTGACCAGGGGGACACCAGCCCACTATCCCCAGAGGCATTGATTTGGGATGGAACCTTGGAAGACTTCAACCACAACTGATTTAACGTGCCCTAGTCATATTAGCGCACATGGTGGATTCTCGACCGTTGTCAGAGTATCGAGCCCGTGAGCCTTTAGCCACGAACGCAGTGCTTTACTGAGGTGGGCCCGTGTCCGCAGCATACTTTTTAACTATGTACCAAAATTAACCATTTAAAGATTATGAGGCAGTATGAATAAAAAATACAACCTTCAATTTGAAATAAGACCTATTTATGGAATCATCATTTTCTTATGGAATTGTTGCAATAGTTTTATTACTGTCCTGCTACAAATTACATTAATAAAAAGAAGGAAAATAATTCATTGTAAAACTAATAATAGCTGTAAAGTTTTTGCTTTGTGTCAGAATGTTGAGTACCTACAGCAGAAGCAGAATCCAAAAACAATTTTTTTTATGCAATCACGATTGCTTATTGCTTTCACTTGACTGTTTTTGGCGTCCTATCATTTTATTTTCCCACCGCTACCCTCCGCACCATAACCGTCGACCCGCTCCTCACGATGTTGCTCCTATTACGATAGCCGTCTCCAGGTTGCATCAATGTCCTACACACACGCGCATACATTTACAACTACACACACACACGCACACACACACATACACCTATACACAAACACATACACACACGCATACATACAGACACCTACACATACACACACAAAAACATACACACACATACACACCCCCTACACACAAACACACATACCCCACACACAAACACACATACCCCACACACAAACACACATACCCCCACACACAAACACACACGCCTACATACACACACTTGTGATTGCGAAAAACATAATTTGAAATCAAAATGTCAAAATTCTTTTTTTTTTTTTTGTGAACGCATACCTTGTTTTGCATTGATAAGTTGTTACACATTTCCGCACAATTTTTGAGATATATTTTTTTTTAACCCTAAAATTGTATTCATTTTCAACATCAAACTGACATTTTTGAGTGAAAATGAATCAGAAAATTGGTTTCTAGTAGATGCAATTATGATTCCTACTTGGGCATGGACAGTGTCATAGGTTTCTCAAATGAACAGCAATGGTTTTTAATGTATCACGAAGTAGTAGTTGCACTGCGTTTTCTTCATAGAGATTACGTCGTTCATTTTAGACAGGGAACACAAAAATTCAGCTTTCTTTTTAACGATTTTATTCTATCTCTCACTACAAATGTGGTTACTGTTTCACTTTGAATGAAAACAGTCACTTCATTTAGTTCACAACAGAATCGGCAAAATATTTATCAGCTGTGGTTCCTCTTTCAAAACATTGAAAACAGCTAGAAATATTGATGCTTTTTGCTCCAGCTAAAAAACTCATTTCATCTGGAAGTTCATACAACCTTTTAAAAACTTTTGTTTTCGATAACCAGCATATTTCATATGGAAAAGTTGTGATTTGTACTGCCTACCCATGTCTTCACAAATCTTGCTAAATAGCCTTGACTGCGGAGAAAACGAGATTTGACAAAACAAACTATATTTATGAAGCTTCATCAAGAACCTTCCTCAAGTCTGATGGTATTAATTTGCTTATGCTGTAATGGCGATGCAAAACACTGTGACGACTACTACTTCAATCTGGAGCAACATTTTAGATCCTTGCTATTGATTATTTCATTTTTCTTGAAACCAGTGGAAAATAAATTTTTGCAACGGCTAATTCGCGGCGGAACTCTTCCTCTACTTCGGCGGAAGCCAAGGGTTCCGCGGAACACACTTTGGGAAACGCTGCTCTACGCATATACGAAAATTTTCAAATTTGAAGTTCATCTCATGCTTTATTTTCAGCAGAAACTAAATGAGCATGTTTGTATCAAAAATACTGAAGGAAGATAGATGCTAAAAATGTAAATAAAAAAGAAGAAGAAGAAGAAGAAGAAAAATGGAAAGCTTGTAGATACTGCCGTTTACTTGCCATTCAAAATTAAGTTCCTGGAAAATGTTTTGCATTAATAATTGTTATTTTTTTTCATTGATTCTTTTTGCCTTTTCAGTTTCGAAGTTTTCGCCTTTCGGCATTTCCGCTTTACTTTTTACTTCACTTGAGTTTTACTTTTTGTTTCTCCTACTCAGCACACAACGTCATTCATTGTCATTGAATACTATAAGTTTTCCATTCACAAAATGGCGGATATTTGTGACCGAAATAAAATGACCAGAAACGTATTCAATCAACAACACACGGTTAATAAAGTTAAAAAAAATATTTGCATATTTTTACACCATAATTAACGCGCTTTATCAGCTACTGAATAATTATTTCACGAAACAAAAGAATAAGCTCACTGAAGATACTTATAAGATCTTAAACATATTCAAAGCCAAGATGATTAAATTCCTAAATAAATAAGACTTATCACATTCAGTGTCATTATTTCTAAGTTAATCATTCACAACAATACGAATTGGGATTGTTATTCTAATCCATTTAAAATAGATTCGACTTAAGTAACCAGCGCGCTATAAAATAGGCTTTACGAGTCAAGGGCGTTTTTAGAGCTATTGGGAGGAAGTGTACGACACTTGGAATGTCATCAAATATTTAAGCGATAAACAGCTTAATCTTGTAATTGAGAAAGCCTGCATAAGAAGGTTTAGTCTATCGGGCAGTCTGCTCATCTGGTAGTCAAAAATTTGGCTATTTTTGAAATCGCGCACAAAGTTTGGAATCAGTTTATAGGAAAAACATATTCTCTGTATTCGTAAAAAAAGAAAAAAGAAAAAGAAAAAAATCCATCATAAAGTCACAAAAATTTGAGTTTCTTGGTTACAAGAAAGGATGATCGACAAAAAGGTTAGCTTTTCTTTGATATCTTTTAATCAGTAAGCTCACCTTTTTTGCATTGACAAGAGTTCCTTGTAGCTCCATAACACGTGTCTGCAACTCTATGCTAATTTGTGTAATTTAACGTTGTAATACTTTCTTTTACTTTTGAACACTGTTAAATATTTATATTAACAATTATAATTTGCATGTATTTTTCTCGTTTCAGTTAAGCTGGAAGTTGAAGTATTTCAATGTAACTTCATCACGTGATCCAATGACGTTGCGTGCGTCCTTTAAATTGGCTGAATGCCGTTTTAGTTTTTCTTGAATTGATTTGACTTGACTCAATCGACGCTGTTATCTTGATGCTATCTTAGCACTTTTGGCAGTCACTCTTGCCGCGACTGAACTATTCTGATAAATATGTTAATCATTATCTATTTTGTACATATGTAAATAAACGTATTTATTTTAAAATTATGAGTCATGAATATATTGCTAGCATTTTAACTTAACTCGAATACCGTGAAAAGTATTGACTAATTAGACCAAACTTGGCATACTAGGAATTTCAACTTGACACGCTATAAGTTTTAACAAACACAAATTTATTTCTTTACATAAGACTCCGTACATATTCAATAACGTTCAACTCCGTAGTTAAGGATGATTGCCATTGCATACAGTTAATACCCTCCTTGTTCTTTAAAGAATTCATCCATAATGTTTGCATGATGAGAAACAGAAATTTATCTCCGAAACAATTAGAGGAAATGAAAATAATTTACTACGAAATTTTTTGAAAATAATTAGTGTTTTCAGGACGTTTCCTTAAAATTGAAAAAAAAAAAAAAAAAAAAATTTTCTTTTGTTACATTTTTATGTATTATGGGATATGCGACAAAAAAAAAGAGGAAACTTATCTTTCTGCAATAATATTGCGTTACAATTTGATAATTACACTGAATTAGATATGAATTAAAACGATATTTTGCCAGTGTACATTTCTAACTGCGATCAATCGCATGTCTACTTTGCATAGCGAAACAGCAAGTCTATTTTTTGTTTTAACTTAAAACCGATCATCATTATTTTCTGTCACAGAAGACTAATAATTCTTGGAGGTATTTTTATATCAAAAACGTTCAAAAAAGTCGAATGATGTGCTTAGAATGAACTTTTTTCTCAAAGTTATCCTACAACAAGAATTGAAAATGCGAGCAATAATTACTGCTTAGGATAATCAAATTTCGCAAACGGTTACAATTGGCGGTTAAATGTAACTACCAAAAAACCATCAGCCTGTTAGTATACGAGAGTTTGTAGAAACACCAAATAAAACAGATGTAATTTCTAGAAGCAAATGTACAAACTTGTTTTTTTCTATCGTTCCTCATTTAGGCTTATCAACACAACAAATGTGACCAGTTAAGAAGTAAGCCACGCGTAAGAGCACAACCCGTCACCTTCACTGCTAACAAGTTGGCCTGGAAATTTTTGAACAATAGACGATAAGATTTCGATATCAACATAGTGCTCATAAATCGCCAAGTACTTGATAACAGAACGAGCATTTCATACCTTCTTTAGGTGGGGCTAGCTCTGTTTACCTTGGATAAAATGTTTCCGCTTAATTGGCAACGGTATATTGCTAACTGCCCACTTTATTAAAATGGTATTGAAAATGTGGTAAAAGGACTTGGGGAAACGGAACAGCCAATAATCCTTCTTGGTGTTTAAGGATCAACGAATCTATTTTATCAACTATGCATTAGTCTCTACTAATAATAGAGCTGAAAGACTGTCTGGATTTCTGTCTGGATCACTGTGACGCGCATAGCGCGTAGACCGTTCGGCCGATTTTCATGAAATTTGGCACAATGTTAGCTTGTAGCATGGGGATGTGCACCTCGAAGAGATTTTTCAAAAATTCGATTTTGTTCTTTTTCTATTCCAATTTTAAGAACATTTTACCGAGCAAATTATCACAACATGGTATACGGTTCCACGTCATGATAAATTACGAAATTATCATAACGTGGAGCCGTGACATGGGCAAACGAATGAATATAATAAATTGACGAGAAAATCATCATCCAATATTTGTAAATATAGAGGTGAACCAAATGACATTTTCATTTTCTACTACGGGCGAAGCCGTGCGGTTACCACTAGTTTAATATAAAAACTTTCTTGCTGTTTTCCGATATTTAATTTCAAGTGCGCATATCTTCTTCCGCAGTTCTGAATGTACAGATTTTTAAAATCTGAATTGACGAAGACACCTTATTTTGTTTGGAAAACATAGTAGGGAACATTTAGCCGGCACGCTTGATGGATGCCTGAACACATAATTGCTCGAATGCATGGCGCTGTTTAAAAGATAATTGCCTGTCAGTCATCGTCAGTAGTTAGATTTGATTTCTTAACTGGCGGTTACTTTTTTTTTGTGTCTATCGCTTGTTTATTATTTATTTATTTATTTATTTATTATTTATTTTTTTTTTTGACTAATAAGTTGTTTTTACAAGAAAAATTAATTTAAAATCGTTTCAAAGAAATGTTTTTAAGATAAAGGTATGCATGAAAAATTCTGTATTAATACTCAACTGCATGAAACGACTTTTCTATTTGTGTAAATGAATCCCTAATGCCGTCAAAGCCGTGCTGCTTTTAAATTGCAGAAACGTTATATCCTTTGAAAATTTTTACGCAGTAGAGTCCCCTTTTTCCAAATTTCCGCTATAATCGAGCTATCAAATATTTTGATTTACAAAAAATAAAAAAACAAAGATTTTTAATGTAAAACTATTTAATTATCTTAGAGCATGCTCTTTAAATATTTTTAAGTAAGCTTTTTTATTATAATATGAATTGAATGCTGTGTACTCGTACGGATTTTATACTTGTTAAATTCATCGCAGTTATACCTTCTCTTTTTCTTTCCTTTTTTATACTCGTCGCTTTAACCGAGTTTTTCGGTTATCCGAGTTCGTCATGGTCCACATTAACTCGGAAAATTGGGACTCTAATGTAAATTCCTTTATCTACATATTTATTAATTTTAATGTTTGGAATTTCACTGAGCAATATCACATGTACCGTTGTAAGAAATCGGTGTAACTGTTGTTACCGTTGTAAAGTTTTTTTTTTATTGCAACTGTAATTTATTCTTAAAAACCCAATTTCTGGGGAGAAAACAGCTCAGCTAGTCCTAAGGGCGTATTGGGTCATGAGGTTGGTTGTTCTTTTCCATTGAGAAAAACATTCATAAAATCTTAAAAGCGTTTTCAAACGATTATCAAACTGAGCTTTTAGTGTGAACAATGTATGGGAACATGAGGCAAAGTGAAATATCGGGGTAAAGTGAAATGGTGAAATATTTAATCTGCTTATAAATCCACCTGTCTGGTACTATTTTAACTATGTAGTACCATATGTAGTCCATTCCAGTCAGGAAAAACATACGGTACGGTCAAAGATTAAAACTTTTGGAAATACTGGCAATTAAAAAAAAAATCATACTTATATTGTAATATTTTGTTGCAAGTCAAAAATTAGTCTTGTTACTTTAAAATGATAGTTATTGTTATTAATATTTTAAATATTTATTGAAAAATCCCAATAATAAATGCAGTGTTAATTTAGTTAATATTAAGCTTTTTTGTATTTTAAATAAATTATAAAATTAGTCAAGTACGTACGGGGCAAAGTGGATGGGGCAGAGTGAAATAGTTTATTTCATTTACTCATTCAATCATTTACATTAATCACTTATGTTTTCATTTATTAATTAATTCATTTATATTCCTTCACTTAGTAATTCACTTATTTGTTCATTCATTCATTTATTTCCTTATTCATTCATTCTTTTACCCGCTCATTTGTTTTTCTTCATATATTAACTGATTTATTCATTAAATTATTCGTTTATTGTTTCATTATATTTCCAATTATTTATTCAACTTTTTATTTACTGATTCTTTTGATCAACAATATGTTTTATAATCGAATGGAAAATATTTCATTAGAAAAATATTTTATTTTTCACTTTGCCCCATGGAAAAAAAGAGTGAACATTTTCGGAAGACTCAAATTTACGGCCAAAAATAAAAAATACTGTTTCAACGCAAGTTTTACTATAAAATACAATGATTTTTCTTCATTTACTGTAATTTTCAAAACAAAATTCCGTTTTGTTCATTTTGAGAAAACTCAGTCATCTTAACCATTTCACTTTGCCCCACATCCCCTTACTAGTTTATTAGAAAATAAAATTTTACTGCATAAAGTCAAGTGACGAGACAAAATGAAATAAATACATTAAAAACAAAAAAAAAAAAAAAAACGAATATTTTCAAAACCCAATCATTACTCTATAGTTTCAAAGTCAGCTTTGCTTATGTAATTAGACATTCATTCTATGACACTAAAAAAAAAGACTTCGTGAAAATAAAGAAACAGTTAAAATTCTCTCAAGCATGAACGGAAGTTACCGTTTGTTTTTCATTCTACGCAACAGTTTCACCAATTAAAGTTTAAGTGAAGTTTCGAAACTTGTTTTTAATCTCTGTTTCCGATTTGTTGAGAAAATGGAAAAGTTCAAGTTGGTAAAGAGTGTTTTTACGACTCAGTTTTGCTATCAACACAGGCGAAGAGAAGTGATTAAAAATATTTCCTGCTATAATATTTTTCTTCATTTATTTTTTTCCTCAAATTATTTTATTACTTTATTTTTTCTACTGATTTGCTAATTTTCGCTTTCAATTGAATATTATAGGGATGTGACACTAGAGTTTTCATCTTGACTGCTTTCCTAAAAACTTTCCAATTATTTTTGCTCGCAATATTTTTAAGGGATTTGAAATTGCTTTTAGATTTTAAAAAAATGTCAATCACGTCCCTCTTATTTTCCTTTTTTTTTAAAAAAAAATCACTGTAAGTTGCAAAAGAACATCTTTCAATTAAAAACAATTTTTATTTGTGCCGACAATGATTGTTTACTTATTCAACATGTTAATTCAATACATATTGAGTAAGTAAGTCTCTTATTTATTGTTATTCAATATGTGATGGTAACTGTTCAAAAATAGAACTTATCAACAAGTGTGTCTTTAACCCTTTTAGGGCTGTTGGTAAACACATAAGTTCAAGTTAATGTTATAAATTATCGAATACAAATAAAATTTATAACAAAAAAAGTTATTTGAAAAATATACAGTAACTTAAAAAAAAAAAAAACACACACACACCAAACATCAATTTTCAACTTCAGTCCTCAAGGGATAAATTTTAAAACATATTATGAACAAATCAAGTCCAAATATATGTCCAGAATGTTTTCCTTAAAGAGATCAATTAATTATCTAAGAATGCCAAATTTCAAGACTTTCTATGTACTGAGATAATTGATTCGATGGTTTAATTATGTTACAAATTTACTTTCAAAAGTTACAACAGTATTTTCCTTAATTTTTCTTAAGAAGTAGTCTGCTATTTCAATTTTCCAAGAATTAAATAATATTAGAATCCAAACTTTTATAATTGTCATATTAGGATCTGTTATTTTTTAAAAGATATTGAGGCTTTTTTCAAAGTTAGTATTAATGTTTTTCTCCAGTTTTTTTGCAGACTTTTTAAACCTTAAAAATGCATTTTTTCTTTTCTAATTTCTTTCAATAGCTTTCATTACCGCCATTTTAGTACCGTAAACACGGGCTACTTTGGACCAGATTTTGAAACTGTTCGCATTATTTTCTCTATAATTTTGTAATTACTCATATTTCCAAGCTTTGGTAACTTGTTTTACACATCTAGAGTTCTCTTAATTTAGTTTTTGAACAGTGATCAGTTTATTTCCAAGTATTTTTACCCTTTATTATAGTTTTTTATTTGGGCCAATGTTACCCTTGTGTTTTTGTTACTTTGACCCAAAGTGGTTTTCTCGATTCAAAATCATTGTATTCTAAACTAACATTGCAGACTAAACTAAGCTGTCATCCAACTAGAGCCAAAGAAAGAAGTGTGCTCATAGAGAAAAGTGTTTATTTGAAAGAAAAATACATTTTGCAAGAAGTTTGAGTCACACATATCTGATTTAAGGATTTTATTTTAAATATGTGCGTATTACGAATGTGTCGTTTATGAACGAACGTGTCAAAAAGAACGAATCCTTAAACTGAACGGATCCGCTCGTTCACCCACAAAATGAACGACCATTCTTTTGGAACCTTGCATTGATGCACTTGTGACAAAATCGCATTTTTTTTTTTTTTGAAATGCATTCATCTTTAAATTTTTAACTCATTAATCAACCTCAAATTTATTTTTTCTCAGTGCAGTACAACATATTCCGTTCGAAACTTTTTTTTTCTGCTTTATTCATTATTTTTCTTTAACTTTTGCAGTTCTTCATTTGAAATTTTTCCATGTATTCATTAGTAATGTTTTGTGTAACTTGTTTGGTCCTTCTCACACTTCCTGTCGCGAAAATTTCTAAAAGCAACTGAAAAGAAATTTTTAAAAGTACCTTTTATCACTTTTCTGGTGATCCTTTTGTCTTCTAAACATCCTCCTACCAACTACCATCTATATTGATTTGACTTTATTTTTAACTTGCTCGGCGATTTCCAAGTCGCTTAGTTTTACATTCCATTTCCATTATCCAGAGGTTTTAAATAAGGAATATATTACGGTCTATTTTCCTCCCATTTAAAAAGGTGTTCTGTGTGTGTTTCTTCAATGTTCCCATTGGTACTGTGGAATAATTTTGAAGCTTCCTAATATCTAGGTGAGTCTTTTTTTTAAATTAAATTATCCGGTACTCCGGCTGAGCTACCAATTTATTTGTTGTTACTTTTTTCGTTATACCTATTGGTAATCACTATTTTTCCAGCTATACAGTAGTGTAGCTGAAAAAAAAAAATTGAAAGACCGCACCTCTTTCTTTTGAGTAGATGTCATGGTTGGCAGATGTTTGTTTTGGGGTCAAAAAAGGTCAGTTTTGATAACTTACGCCAGTTTTTATGTAAAAGAAGACGTTTTATCACCATAATACTTTTGTTAAGTTTATGTTATTTGAGGTACATAGTTTTAATAAACATTTTTTTATTCTCGTGTTTAATATTGTAGCGTGTTTCATTTTTTTCTTTTCTGTAGTTCTCTCTGTTATTTATTTCGTGATTTACATTTTTAAAAAAATATAATCTAAAGTACAGATTAATTTTTTTTTCACATGTGACCATTCTTGGAGATATGATATTTCTATTTAGAATTAGTGCACTATTTCCCGTAAGTTCAATTTTGCAAATTTTCTACCGTAACAAACAGTTTATTTTTTTATATAGTAAAATTTCATTACTTAATTTTGCGACGTGCTGAAATGGAATTTACGATTTTTGGAATGAAAAAAAGCTCAAACATTCGAAAACTGCGAAATATCTTACAAAATGAAATTGAATTGCTTTATGCATCTAAACCTGAATAAAGTTTTTTGATTCATTTTTCATGGCCATATTTACCTACTTTTAGATGATTTTAGTTATTTTTCCTAAATAATTATTTTTCCTTTAGTTATTTTCCCTTCATAATTATTTTTCTTTTAGTTATTTCTCCTTCAAAGAATATTGCTGATCTAATGAAACATTTCGAATGTACGTGAGTATTTCGTGCAGAGAGATCACTAGTAACTTTTTAAATGAACGACGTCGTTCAAATGAACGAATTAAATGAACGAATCAAAAGAATGAACGGTCCTCTGATGAACTCATCATTAAAAAGAAATACATTGCCCACCTCTAGCTGTGCATACCTAGTTGTTGTCTCAGAAATTAACGACGACGAACAGTCATCTTTTCATCAGTTTTGGTGGTAACACCATTCGTAAAACAAAGGATCCTACATTTTCAGTCACTTCCAAAACTTTTTGGTGCGTTACATGCTCTTAACATTCACTCCTTCTTCTCTCGCATGAACAGCTATCTTTGATACCTGAGCTCATTCCATTCTGCAATAATAAAATTCCGCAAACTTTCCAAAAAATTTAACAATATTTGTAAGAAGTAAATGCAACTGGGAAACCTTTTTCTAAACCTCTTGCAACTTTTAATTCCTCTTGATCTTCCATAATGAAAGCCATGTAACTGAGATCTGATGAATTGAGTCTGTAATCGCTCTCTTTATCCGTTGCTGAGAACTCCAGGTTTTTTCTTGTGTTTTTAATGTTTAGATTCCTAATTTTAGCTATCTTTACTTTTCCAAATCTTTCTGGCGGATTTTTGCAAGTTGCTGGACCAAAGTAGGTCGTAATGTTTAGGTTAAGATATATGTTGTCATTGTCAATATTAAAAAAAATAATAATAATAAAAAAAAGAAACAGAAATGAGAAGCATACAACTATACTACGGCATAGAGTATTAAGTAGTGTTCGTAAATAGATACTTAAAGCTCTCAGCTGATGGAGAACTACTTTTACATTGGGAAGTTTGAGAGGTTATAAAGGCACATGTTAGCACAAGGAACTTAGACCCACACTAGTGTTGCTTCTTGAGCAGAGCTATAGAGCTGCTTGGTATACATAATTAAGTGCTTGGGGATGCTCTCTAGTAGAATATGTCAAAATATGTTTAAAAAATTGATCCCTAAAGGCTGACAGAGGACGTTGTATCTTTTTCTACGTTTTGGCCAAAGAAGTATCCTAGGGCCAAAGTAGCCAGCGTTTTCGGTATGGAACTTCTTACCAAGAATAGTCAGCGAGAAATAAAAACTCTGTATTTCTTGGAAAATATGTATATGTTTTCAGAGATATTATTAACATTATCTTTCAGTTTTTATTTTATAGATTATGTAGAATTTTTTTTTTTTAATTTCCAACGGCAAAAAGTAAAGTACAAGAAGGGAAAATATTTTGAAACCAATATGCTATAAAAAGTTACCAAAGTTTAGAATTTAAAAGGAAAAGAAAAAAAAGTAATTGCTTGTTAAAACCTAAAAGCAAATTTTATTATAATATATGATTCAGTGAAAAAGTAAGAATAATAATAATAATCAGCCAGAAACATACCGATTATGCACAAAATAGCATCGAAACATACGTATAAAAGAAAAAAAGAGACATATAAATAAGTAAACCTTAGCAAATATTATATAAGCATGATTGATATATATATATAAAAAAAGTCATTGGTATTCGCTTGTGCAACCAAATTTTCCCTGTGGTAAATATGTGCCGAAATTCTCCCCCTCCCCCGCCGAGGGGTTTGATCATAGTTCTTTACACAAGTTTATACTGACATCCTTAGCTTAGAACTAAGTATCGCCATTATAGCTGTAATTATATTTTAAAAAACTAAACGAAGTTGAATGTAAAATTACTTTGTTTTCAAAAAAAAAGTGCACAACGATTTAAAAAAATGAGCTAGAGGTTCATAACTAGGCATGCCAATGGGATTTTTTGAGTAATGGAAACTACTAAAATTTCCGCACCGATTACGAATGGTTACTTGTGCAATGCGTATTTAGATCATACAACAAATGACTATTAAACAGTCGAAATTCAAATTTACAAGTAATTGTTGCTTAATAACTGTTTTTGATATCCTGCAAGTGCGTAAATAAGGAAGAGACAAATGAGATCTTCGCCCCTCCCAAAACCCGGAAAAGGAATTCAGATAATAGTAGTTAATTTTATTAAAAATTTATAAATTTAGTCAAATTTAATAATTTTAATCAAATGCGGGAGAAAATATTCAAATTAATTTTCTTATTGTTACTTCTGCATTTTGAAAGCACTCATTACTTATAAGACTGAATGTATACAAAATTCATACAAATTTCGTTTTGTACCAAGACGTCGAAAAGCTTAGTTGATAAAAATACCATTCCGTCACAAAGCAAAAACTGAAATAAAACAATATTTTTTTTCCGTTTTGTTTTTGATATTTTAATTGTTAAATATGAAATTCAAATAAAGGGGGGAGGAGAGAAATTCAATGAAAACAATGTGATTGTAATCACTTGAACTTTTATTTTTCGTCAGAAATGTAATTCTGTCACGCACGGAGTTGAATCGTTTATTTCCAAAACCAGTCAAACGACAAAATTGCTAATTAATTAATATTTAATCATTTAATGATGATTAAAACATCGTTTATTGAAAGAAATCTATCTAATTATGTGTCCCTTTTAGTTTAAAACATTGTAATCCTCATCGAAAATTTTTAATGCGAAGGTAAAAATGCTTTTCCTAAATTTTAGAGTTTGTTGCATGATTGGGTTTTGAAATAAACGGTTTAATTCTTATCTTCCAAACTTTTGTACCATCACGTAGTTGCTCTTAGATGCTACGTCTAGAGAAGGATATTCCAATTCCAACCTAATCCGCTGTTGCCACCATACGCTCCATGCAGTTTTCTAAGTGCATATATATTTTTCAAAGATGGGATTTAGGACACTAAATATGGTTTTCTAATTTTGTAACTTAAATATTATGTATTGTTTTTAATTAATGTCACTTGGTATACTAAAAAAAGGAAAGAAAGATTTCTTTCTCCCGATTTTTTAAAGCATCAACTTGCTTACGCGCTTTTGCGTGCTAACTGCTAATTTAAACGCTACTCTCGAGTTAAAAAAAAATGAAAAGAAACGTTCGAACAAGTGAAAGGAATTTCTCTTTACATTGCACTCCGTGTCAAATATTTAATTGAATCAGTAAATTTGGAAATTGTTTGCTTTCAAAATATGAACTTTACGATACAGTGACCTAGAAAGCAGTTGAACAGCTAGACTCTCAACCTGAATTCCTTTAAATGAGGTACATTGAAAGTCGTAAGTAGTAGCTCGTTAAAAATATTTTTTAACGAGTATACATACCGAGATAAAGAAAAAGCATCCTCACATAAAATTGCTATCAAATCCAATAATGTTCGATAAAGTAAACTTAAAATTCGATCGTTCATTATCCCAGCCATGGAACATGAATGCAAAATATACTCAGAATGATGTGTTTTAAGTATGTATGTACTTCATGATTCTTTGGAATTTAGTACTAGAGGAATATCAGGCAAAGTGAAATAGGGGGGCAAAGTTAAATGTTTAAATATTTACTCTGCTTTTAGCACCACCCGCCTAGTAATATTTTAACTATGTAGTAACTAGAGATGAAAACAGTCCGAAAAAAAACTGAAGATTTCCGAAAAAAAAACGGACAAAAACGTTTGTTTTCGAAGAAGTTTATTTCCGATTTAAAAAAATTGAAAATTTGAATTTTTTCAATTTTTCAGAAAGTTTTAATTGAAAATTTCAGCAAAAAATGAGAAATTTCTCAAACTTAAATTATGATGCTGTTTTCTTCAGCCCTCACTACCTCCTTATATGTTAAAATACGGTCTATCTTTGAATTAGTTTGCAAGTTGTTGCATTCTAGTATAATTTGCATATAGATCAGAAAACATATAATACTTAAACGAAAGTCAGTTCATCAACTCGCAAACCCATCTCTTATATTTTCCCTTTTAGGTCAAAACAATTGTAAAAAAAATCTGTGACCTACTTCCCCCAATTAATTCTAATTTGAATTCCGAAACTTTGAATTCAAATTATGTTTTTCGCAATCACGAGTTGCTACAAGACACTACTGATTAGAGTTATTGTTTCTAGAAACGGCTCCCCCCCCAAGCATGTCCCTCCTCCTGGGTGGTTACGTGTGTATAGTTGTGCGTGTAGGCTTACGTGTGTGCACGTAGGCGTGTGTATGTGTGTAAAGGCGTGCGCACGTAGGGGAGTGTATATGAGCATGTGTGTGTAGGACATGGACGCCACAGCCCAGCAAAAGTGGATTCCGGTGGACAGTGCTCAGGACCAGCCGCACCGCCGCCGTTGGACGGTGGTGCTGCAGCCCTGGTCCAAGCTGAAAAAGGAACCGTAACGTCAAGGACAGTCAAATGAAAGCAATAAGCAATCGTGATTGCTCAAAAAAGTTTCATGTAATTTAAACAACAGCAACCCGTGCCGACTTTGCGCTTGAAAGTGTAAACTAGCCCTGTGTATTAGGTCGAATAAAAATAAAAAAAATATTTAAAAGTGAAATTTCATGTTGATAAAACGTTGCCCCTATAGCCCCACAAAAATATTTATCCAAATTAAAAAAATATTTAGGCGTTCAAAAAAAGGCTTAAAATTTATAATTTTCTTCAAAAAAAAAGTGATTTTTTTCGATTTATTTGTCAAATAATTAGAAATATATTTAAAAAAAATATCAAGTTTAAAAGTTATTAGCGAACACATTTTCAAATCAACATTTGCAAATCAATAATAAAAAATATAAATTATATAAAATGTAAAATCTAACTTAAAAATTGAAAAAAAAATCCATATTTGAGCACTATGTGGGAGACTTAAATATAGCAAGAGAACAAAAATTGCTATTTAACGCTAATTATCGATTCTACTATTTATATTTTTAAGCTTGATAGCTTCTTAAAATTTACCTTACATTAAAAAAATTTACGTAAAGGAAAAAAAACAATCTTTTGAAGAAAATTACAAATTTTAGGCCTCCTACTGAACATCTAAATATTTTTTTATTTGAATAAATATTTTTATGGTACATATGGAGGCAACGTTTTATCAACACGAAGTTTAAAACTTCCAGAAAGATTTATTTTTAATTCGATCCAGTACAGTGTCAGTTCACACTTTCATGCGCAAGTTGGCACGGGTTGCCGTTGCTAAAATTATATAAAACTTGTTTGAAGTTTAGAATTCCTTAGTAATCAATACATAAGTCATTTCAATTCATCAAAAATTTGACTTAAACTTACCTTTATTCTCAAGGATTTAGTATAGCCTCAGGGAACGTTTGTTTGATTTAGTGGAACAATTGTAGCCACTTAAAGAGTTTTCCCCCCCATACATGCAGAAATCCAAGTTTGTTTAGACAACAAAAAAATGTATTTGGTAATTTTATCTCAAACATACTTTAAACACAATACTAGTTCTTATTACTTTGAATGTACTTTATTATTAACATTTACATAGCATTGAACGAAACTTAACTAACTTTTACATAACACTGAACAAAACTTTAACTGAAATAAAAAGTTTTGAAAAAACACAGATTTTTTTTCTTTTTTTTTTTAATTACGTATAAATTTACTTACCAGTATTTAGACTTCGATTGGTTGGAAAAAAAATCAAAACCCGTTAATTTTCATTTTTGGAGATTAAAGTTACATTGCAAGGAAGGGAAATCATGCTTAATTTTCTTTAAAACAATGTCCATCTATGTTTGAAAGTCAAGTCGATAATTACTATTATTATTTCAAGTTTCAAAGGCAATCTAAAATAGAAAATTTAATAGATATGATCAGACACACCTTACCCAATATTATTAGTTGGATAACGATTTGATTTATTTCTGGTGTTTGACCAAGAAAGCTCTCAATTACAAAACAAAAAGAATGTTTTTTTTTACAATTTAACTAACCTTTATGTGTATTTCTGTCAAGCGGAAAAAAATTAAGATGTCTGGATTGCTTATGTTTTTCAATGCTTACCTGTTTATATGTTCCAAGAAAAACAGAGCTATTAAGAAATCGTATTTTTATTCATAAATAAAATAATTTTTTCCAATTTTTCCAGAAAACAAAACTGTAAAAAACCAGTTTTTTTCCCACCACATCAAAATTTCTGGAAATTTTACATCTCTAGTAGTAACACAAGTAGTCTGTTCCAATCAAGAAAACATTACCTCTGAAATTCAAAGAATATGATAATACAAGCAATTTTCAAAAATTGATACTCATATTGTAATATTTTGTTGTAAGTCAAAAATTATTTTTGTTATTACTAAGTGATATAGTTATTGTTATTAAAACTTTAAATATTAAAATAGACCTAATAATACACGGTTCAGTATTTAACTGCTTAATATTAAGCTTATTTGTATTCCTAATGCTTTGTACAGTTAATCAACTGCATGCGGGGCAAAGGGAAATACAGTCGATTTCATTTACTTATTCAATCTTTTATAAAATCATTTACGTATTAATTGATAAGTTGTTTCTTTCACATTCTTTCATTTAAAAAGTCCCTATTTAGTCATTCATTCACTTATTTTCTTCTTCATTCGCTATTTTACTCATTCATTTAATTTTCTTAAGTAATAACTTATTTATATATTTATTTATTCTTTTATTGTTTCAATTTATTTTCATTTCTTCTTTCATTTTTTTATTTACTCATTTATTCTATCAAAAATATCTTTACCAATAGAATAGAAAATATGTCATTATAAAAATATTTTATTTTTCACTTTGCCCCATGAAAAAAAAGGGAAAATTTTCCACCTTTTTTTAAAGGTACAAATTTAGTGTCAAAAATAAAAAATAATGTTACAGTGCAAGTTTTATTATAAAATATAGATCTCTTTCTTTATGTACCGTAATTTTCAAAACACATTTCCAACTTGTTCATTTTGAAAAATGTAAGTGATCTTAACCATTTCACTTTGCCCCACATTCTCCTACTAGGTTAAAAGTAAAAAAGTTTAAATACCGTTCTTAATCGCAATTCGAAGAAAAAAAAATACGATTCAAAATTGAACTTAACGGAATCAGGTCAATCAAAACATTTTTCTGCTAAAAAATTTGTCGGAAGTTTTGTGTGGTAGCGTTTGTCCTAGGCAGTTTTCTCGTTTAAGCGAGATGAAAAATAAATAAACAATTAAATAAAATTTTCTCAGTAGGGTTTAATGCTGTTTCAAATTTTCAAAATTCAACAAACAATATTAATTTAAAAAAAAAAAAAAAATCTTGACTTTACACTTAGTTCGCCGCTTGTAGCTGAAATGATCGATCTTTTTGTGTACTTATGTTTGGTCAAAGAAGATGATAACCAGGTATCCCCATTGACTGATGGAAGATCTACAGCTTTAAGTCGGATTCAAATCACAAAGAAATGATTGGAGGAAGTATAATACCTATCAGTATATCTATGGTTAAGCCTGGATTTAAACCTCGGCCCTCTGAGTAGAGGGAAACCTTCAGATTTACTGATTATTCCACTCTTTTGCAGTAAGACCTGATGTAGTATGCACTCAGATCTTTTCACCCTAATTCATTCGAATTGGCTCAATAGCGTCTTCGTATGAAATAAAAGAAAACCAGGAACACTACCATCAAAAACTTAGCGATAGTCAAAGTATGCGTCCCAACAATTATTGTCTCCTCACTATTGAATTTTTCGCTAATATGTTTCACAAGAAAATTTGTTTCGACAATACTTAATTTTAGCAACCGGGAATCTCTTATTTTTAATCGGTTTTGAAGTAGGGTCGGTTGGGGTTTATTGAAATATAACTTTCAATGCTTCATTTTCAGTTCCCTTTATTTTGGATGAGCAGGGATAAAATTTTGTGCATCGTGTCTGAGAAAACACTCTCTGAGACTAAGTATAAAACATCTGAATTTATGACTGTTTGTTAGAGAATTAAAACATGTTTCCTTTTACCTCAGAGACTAGGGGTAGATGGCGTCATCGTCTCATTAATCCCCTCCCCCCCCCCAAGAGGTTGATGCATGTAGATAATCGCATTATACAGAATCAGTGTAGATCTTAAGAAGTTCTTCAACAGTTCTCAATATGTCGCCCGTAGGGGTAATGCGACCAACTAAATCCTCCAAAAGTAAACAAAAATCATTTAAAATTCAGAAGGAAAAATTATGCAAAGAACTAAATTATATGCTCAGTTCATGTAAAATACATAGAAAAGTACTGCTTTCAGCCAAAATTTTTACTTCCAAAAATAGGAAGGATGAAATATAGTTGCTTCCATTTACCCCACAGCACAATACTAATGACGATGGAAAAACGTAAAAAACCTGGCAGAGGGAGATTCATAAGTAGATGTTTTTAGTAACCTTCAACATGACAAATAAAACTAGTTGAAACCAGTTACTTCGTACTTGTAGCTTCGCACTCAACTTTAAAAAGCAACTTTTTGTTCGGTGTATTTTTCAAGCAATGATAACACCTTCATAATTGTTAGGAAATGCACAGAACTCTTAGAATCGTTTATATATGTTACCTAGTCTTCACTCAATAATAGTTTAGTTTCCAAAATTGCCCACTAGTGTGGTAAGAAAGTTTTACTATTCACCTCATGTTTCGATTTAACCTCTTTTTTTTTGGAATTTGAGTCCAACTCATTAAATCTATCAATCAAGGCTTTACCCTTTTTTGACGGTGCTAAATGTTTTTTCGACCACAGCATTCTAAGGCTCAATATATAGAAATATAGCCTTAAATAGATTTTCAAAAGCTTTTAAAAGTTGATTTGATAGTTTCGTTTCTTACAGTAAAAATTATCTTGAACCCAGCAAAACCTGAAAACAAAGTACTTTATTAGATCGATACTTTAATAGACGAGACAGCAGGTGTGAGCATTTTTATCTTTCCAAAACATGACTTATCCCTTAACATTTAGTTCCTCTCTTACGGAAAGGAGCACAAACCTATAAAAAATAAAATGTTTGCTTGAAGAACTCAGTTCTGGGTAACGCTAAGCAACTCATAAAAGCTGAAAAATGGATTGGCCGACATAAACCACCCTATCGACCAATATCTTTTAAAAAGCCTGCATGGTTATACTCGGCACGTTTCCTTTTCTTTCCTTGGCCCAAATTTCACTTAAATATGATAGGCGTAAGAAAACTTTTTCCACTATTGATTGTGAGGCAGACAAATGAACGGCAAATTATGCAACTGTAGCACTTTCCTTCGCTTAATTGTTCGAGTCAATCTTTACATTAGAGCCCACTTAACGATGTGTCGCGCTTTGAAAGAATACCTCTTTTATAAAGATCAGAGAAAAGATAAATAGTTAGAGGAAAGCTTGCTGTTTAGCGATTTCATAGCTTTTTTTTATTTATTTTTAAGAGGGTTTTCTTGGGAACTGTTTTTAAGTTTGAGAAATGAGCTTTATGATACATAGCTTGGTTTCTCTTATAACATGTTTGTCATCTTGAAAAGGTGAATTAATGTTTGTATTACAATCATTAAGCGAATTTGTTTGATTTTATTTTTAAAATCATGATGTTCAATCTGATTGAATTTAAAATTATTTACAAATAGTATAGGGTAAATACGGGAATTAAGCCGCACTTTTTTTTTAATGTAGCTGTGTAAAACTTTCCATGATGAATGTAAAAAATAAATCGGGATGTGATTTTTAATGATAAATATACGACAAATATATTGCGACAGAAATAAAAAAATAAATAAATTGATATTTTCAATTATTGAATCTTTAATCATACTCTGCGATGCGCCACCGGTTTATTCAGGTCAAGCCGCCGCACCTGGCATGCGAACAGAATGATGCAATAAATACTCGAAGTTATTTATTGTGTCATGAAAACTCAATGATAGTAGTGTACTGAACTTGATAATATTTGAACATTGCATTTCGTTTATCTTTTCACATCGCACCTGATTTACTTAGTCTAAGCACTCAATCCAAGTTTACTCACTACAATAGAGGCTTCAATCAAGGGGACATTTCTTTTGGGATTGAATATTGATAATATTTTTAAAAATATGAAATGTTATTTAATTTTAAAGCTTTTACTACAGTTTTTGTTTTTTTTATATCACGTTCACTGCCATGAACGTCACCAACAGGTTTTTTAAAAAGTTTTCATTCTGGATCTTAAGCATCACCCATGAGTACCAGGTGTATTTCCATATATTAGTTAAAATAAAAACCTTGGAAACTTCAGCAATTACTTTGCTCTAATATCTGTGGCAAGCTGGGATAGCTTTCCTTCAAAATATTCAAACATTGAAATCTTGCCACTTTTTTCCCCTCAGATTGAAATTACTAATATATGTACTTTGAACTTATTTTGTTAAATTTTCGGCCCCTTCGTGGCTATCGGTGGTTGTTTCTGTTTGGCCAAGGGCAGTGAACGTGTTAAAACTAATGTTTAATTACGACTGCCATAATACTTCCACAGAAACAATAAAGTCGTTTACACAACAATAAAGATGAATCCAAAGTTGTCAAGGGCAGTTCATGTCGTAAACTCGAAATAAGTCATTTCGTTAGGATTGTTTAATTATGATTTTTCACTTTGTTATCTGCGAGTGCCAAGAATGCACATAAATTGCTATAGATTTTTGTCTCCGTGCTAAAGAGGTGCGAACGTTTATAAAGGAGAAAATGATAAATGATTATATTTTAAACACATAAAAGTTTTTTAAGCCAAAAAAAATCCCGGTGAAAATTGTCAAAAAGAAATCATGAGCTAAAGTTTTAATCATCTGACTCATAACTGCAAATGTTGTAAAATGTTGTTTTGTCGCTATTTTATTTAAAAAGGAATGACTTTATATCTTTGTGAAGATAAATGCCCAATGACTAAATATATCCATAAACGTTAAAGATAGTTTTATACAGCTTGAAAAACTTAGCCGATTCACTTTTTCGGAATTTTTAAAGCATGGAACACACTCACACAATGAAGTGTTTCAAAATACAAGACTAGAAGCTCTCTGTTCTCCATTAATAGAGTAAGTATGTGTGCATAATTTTTTTTGGATAAGAAGCTACTACATGCATTTTTCCTACAGCAGTTTCACTTTCCGCAATAAAAAGGAACTCAACAAGAAAGACTCAAAATTTGTGAAATACTCCCTCCGATGGGACAAGCAACGAAAGAAAAGGCATGTCCAGCTCATTGCTCGCTTCAGTGATTTCCTTAATTGAGAGACCATTGTCTGGGGAGAGAGTCCATAAAACGAACGGAAAGAGAAGGAAAAAATAATGATAAAATTAAAGAATGGACAACCGAGTTTGCTCGTGTGCCCGTTATGTAACGGCAAATCGCTGGATTAAATGCAGATGATGATCCAGATGGAGAAAAACAATGCCAAGTAGCGAAAAATATGAGAAAAATTTAAATGTGGTGAATTAAGAAGAGCCCTAGCCACTTTCACATCTTGAAAAATGAGGGTAGATATGTACATTCCAATTACGAAATGTTTAAAATGGTATGTATTTATTCTATGGGGGGAGAAAGTAGAGTGTTTGCTGTGTTGGGACTTTTGAGGAGAAGACTCCGGAAACTAATAAGGCATTCAAGCGATGTAAATGTTACAGGCCCTACTTTAATTTAGGAGATCTAAGCGTTGAGGTGGTTATTTATTTATGTTCGACACATTATTCGCTTTTTTTTTCTTTGGAAACATTGGGAAATATTGTTAAATAATAAGCAATATCTTTTGAATGCCGGTAAATTATCACTTCAATGAGAGTTTACTGTTTATATAAAGACGTTTCACTTGTTAAAGTGGCAAAAGAAAAAAAAATTGAAGGAGAAAAGTATGTAAGGTGAGAAGTTCATGTAGCTCGATGCTACATGAAAGAAAGTCAATAATATATATACGCCTGATAGCATTCGACATTCGCACATAAAACTCTTTACATCGTCGTCAGAATGATCAAACATTGTCATTTTGTTTCTAAATTTTAGTCTTCACTGAAATATTAGTCCTTAAAAGCCTTACCAGTTGCCCACGGAGAAAACATAGGCCAAATATACGATGGATTAATGGCCTAGAAAAAGACCTCCTAGTTTAGAGAACTAAAAATTGGAGAACATTAGCAGGAAGGAGGCTGACCTGGAAAAGGCTTCCTGAGAAGACAGAGACCCACCGTGGACTGTCGAGACACAGAAGAAGGAAATATTTAAGGTCATAATGTGTGCATTTGTTTCAAGTCGCTAATTTTGTGGTGACTGGTGCAGGTACGTCGAAATTTAAGGTGCTATAAATCAGTTAAACTGTGTAAATTTTCTAGGGAAAACAAGTTTTATTATGATACTAATTGCATCGGGCTACTTAAAAAATGAAAGAAAGCTCCAGTTGATGTTTTTGTAATACTCTGCCATCAGTTTCCAACGCGTTAAGGATTAAATAAATGCGTGTAATGCAGGATTTGCAAAACACCAGTAAAACATATTTTTGGCAAAAATTTCATTATCGTTAATTATAGTTGTCAATGATAAAAATTATGAGTATTTTCTATTAGCACAAAAGATAAAAATATATGCATTACCTACTATAATCTGTGCTCACGTTAAACCGAATTACATCTGATAGACTATATGCAAAATATTTTTGCACAATAACAGTCAGCTCTTTACATATAATGGCACATATTACTTAGTTGATTACGTAAAACGAAATTATCAAGACTTATTAAATACTAATAATTGCCTTCCTTTAGTAAAAATTCATCTATTTTCAGTTAAGTTTCAAGCTAAAATATTTAAAAGCAAACTTTCTTCGTTCTGTAGATTTTCATTTAAAGAATTTTAAACAAATTAAAAAAAAAAAAAATGTGTACTTTTAACTGTACAAAACGTATTAGTTTTTCGAAAAAAAGGAGGGAAAAAGATATTATAATTCGAAAACTCACGCATTCTGAAAAAGTAACAAAATGAACGTAATTAGTCGCACATCATAAATTTACCAAAATATTAGTCTGGTAATGGTAAACTTTCACTACAATAAATGAACATAACTGAAGAAATAATTTCCATATGCTGAAAAGAGTTAAGAACTTTGCGTATAAAAAAATTTAAAAAGGCAGACGATAAATAGAGGTTACGTTCGAATAGAACAACCGGTTAATCTGGTTTTTCGTTTTGATGATGTAAGTTTTACTAAAACAATCATTCAAAAACGTTATTTGTTAACACATATGTAAAATGGCAAAATAAACAACTAAAATTCATTGCTTAGAATAAAAGAGAGACGAAGCTAATTTAAAATAGAATCCCAAACGGAAAAAAACTTTTAAAAAGTAGTTTCAGGATTTATATATCAGACTAAAAGAGAAAATGAGCTAATTTAAAGTAAAATTCTAGACGAAAGAGTTGTTTTAAAATTTGGATAGCAGCCAAAATACTTCGCTTTCAACACAATTATTAAATTGCGATAAGATTAATAGATACAATTATTTTATTTGCAAACCCATATGAAAAATGGCAACAGGAAAGATAAAAATTTTTGAGAACGTGATGTTATTTGATGTTTTAATTAATATCTCCGTAATTGAAGTCGTACAGTTACGAGATTGGTCTTATTATTTTATTTGGAAAATTTCAAATAGATCAGTACCTCTTTCGGCTCTCGACTCGCAGCAAATCTTGAGAACACCAAGCTTCGGACGGACAGACAGACGGACGCGAACAGATTTTCATAGTATAAATGATTCACTTGGATAACAAATAACCAAGTTATTATTTTGCATGATTTGTCTAGGGTCCCTTCCGATCATATTATATTGGAGGTGTGACATATCACCACGGTGAAGTTTGTACTGCATAGTATTCTAGTATTTAAATGAAATTTCAGGTTTGTACATCCGTACACACATTGTACATCTAAAGGCTCCTAGTCTCACAGCAATTCGCAATTCCAGAGCTCGAATACACTACCTTGCGGTGATTAACAACACTAAAGAAAAAGGTAAAACATTCCATTCCACGTGTTTTCTTTGGGGTAAATTACAGGCTTCAGACTGTTTATGGTGTAGTGTAATTTCAGAAGAATAGAAAAGAAAGCTTCCCACAAACACGATGAAAAATTACTGTCATTCACTAAACGTCAAAGCAAGTAATAAGTTACGGCATTCGTTTGTTTTATCTTTTTCATCCGGCATTAGACAGTGGCTGCATAGCTCCCTATAGTTTATTGGAGTTGCAAACAGATAAAGAGAAGTGCTCTCGGTATCACAAAAAAAAAAAAAAAAAGACAGAGAGCAACTTATATGGAGAAAAATATCAATGATGCAGTTTAAACTTAGTTTTATCAGCGATGTGAAGCATATTTTATAACTGTAGACTTAAGTGTGGTGATTTGTGATGACAATTGTATATTTATAAAGGGAAAAGAAATAACAGAGTTTATGTAAACTTTAATTTAAGCAGAATTTCATGAACATATTTTAGAGTGATAAAGAACCGCTCCCTCATCGGCAGAAAATAAAACTTAGTGAGAAAAACGCTCGAAATATGGAGATAGCGTAAAAATTTAGAAACCTAAATCAGAGGATACTCAATAACTTAGTAAAATTCTAACATTGTTCTTAGTGGTATAGGGTCTTTATAAACTTCAATGTTCTTCCATATTTGCTTGAATTTTACAACTTTTCTCCAATTGCTACAGCAAGTATCAATTTTCATGTTTCAAGTTCGAAGTCTCCCAAAGCAAGAAATTATTAATTATTGTTATTTAATACTCGCTTCCCTCGAAATTTTAAATTGGAATAATAAATATCTATCTTCCTCTACGTTTTACATTATCAACTTGCAATACATTTTGCAAAATAATGAATATTCTGATTACTTTTGATTATAACCCAGTTGTCTTAAGGGGTCTCAGGACTAGAGTTTCCATTCCCGAAATCCCGATCCTGAATCAGACGAGATCCGGCAGGATATTTAGCGGGATTTTGCTCTTAAACCCGCGGGATTCCTAATCCCGCAATTTTTCTCCCATTCAACGTTTTCCAGCTTTTGTCGCTCATAAAAAGGCTATTTTCACAAGCATCATCTGAAGTTTAAATCTTTTTCTTTGTATATCCGCAAGAAAAGCAAGAAAAACTTTTAAGAGTATTTAAGAGCACAATAAGAACTGAGCATATTTTTCTGAGAATGAATTGGTATTCTCATTCGAGGTTTCAGTTTTCATACGTTCAGCAACTGAGAAAATGGGAAAAACTTGATAAGCATTTTCGAAAACCATCACTAAAATTTACAATTCAGTAAATTATGCCTTAGATAAAAATAGAGGTGTATTACATAAACCAAAATCCGCTGGAGTAGCCTGAATGCAATGCTGGAGCACTTCTATAAGCTCTAGTAATGCACTCAAAACCTTTAAGTTACAAAAAGTGCCCTCCAAAAAAGAAAGCAATGAAAAATCTGATATTATTTATATTTTAGGCATGACTTTATAAGGAGCGATAGAAACTTGTATTAAGCACAGGACGATTCGCAAAACAGTGCGATAAGTTAAGCGGCTCATGTTTTTGAATTTCTCTTTAAAGTGAGAGGTAAAATTAGTGAAGTTATTCCAACACTTTTATCATGACCGCGACTTGGTGAAATGGTGAAATCCAGCAGTATTCACCCCTTGTTGTAATGAATCAAATTCACTGATACAATGACCAACGTTAGGGAGCAATAAGGGAATCATCAATGCAAGTTGAATTGAATACAGCAAAACACATATCCAACAGACATTGGTTTTGTCCGAAATTTGCTGCTCTTGAGCAAAATCCCAGCATAAGAAAAGAATAATCTATTTCTGTAATATCCATATCTGTAATGAAGTTAATGCGGATCTTTTTCTAAATGTCCACAAGTACTTAGTTTTAATAAAACCAACTGCTGTGGAGCCAAAACACGTGTTTTCATCAAGAGCGTAATTTTTAGAGCAAAAATCCTTTATCATCCCATACGAGCGGCACACTTTTGCTTACCAAACGATAATTGCTAATTAGGATCTGACTTTGTAGTGCTTTACAATTGTTGTACGCAATTCAAGAAGACTATGTATTAATTCAAGTAATAAAAGCAGCCCTTCCTGAAAAAGCATAACTTTTTCTATTTGACGTAAAAATTTAGCTTTTAGAAGAATAAAGTAAAGCCCGCGGGATCCCAGTGGGATTGGCTCCTTACAATCCGGAAATCCCGCGGGACTGATTCGGCGCGGGATTGGAAATCCTACTCAGAACTCTTAAAATGCTAACGCGATACGACAAACACCCATTATTTAAAAGCTTCTAAAAAAAATTATGTACAAACTATGATTAAAACTTTAATCTGAAATGAAAACTGAAAATTCGTGAAAAATTACTTTATTTTGTATGTCATATATTTAAACTGTACAATTTTAATACAGGAAAAATAAAAATGTTTTTTCTCTAGTTCGAAAAATAACGTGTAACAGCTTGCACTCTCTCTTAGTATGAAATGCATGTTTAATTCTAATAATAATTTTAAATTATTTCTATATACTTTTCTAAGGGTCTAAACCTAAGTTTAAATAAAAAAAATTTCTAAATTTTAAAAAAAGTTTAAAATTTAGGGGCGGGGCACTTTGTTACAAAAAAATTGGGGCACTTGGTCACAAAAAATTTGAGGCAATTTCACAAATACAGATACAATGTACGAAGTGCAAAGAGTAGCCCACGAGAAATGTGGACGTTACTCCGTTTTCTACGTTTGTGAAACTTGTGACGCAGATGAAAATGCGTAAAATTGCAATTGGCTAAGCATGTACAACTAACCTACTGAGTAACATTTTATTTGATTGTATAATTGCAATACAGTAGACTATTATTGTTGATTATATAATTACTTGCAAATATTAATTTTAATTTAAACATAATTTTAAAAGATGTTAATGGCTAAACTAATTTTTCCTTTAAAATCACATGTGATAATCTACTCCCTACCCTGTGACAAAGTGCCCTGCCATAGGGCACTTTGTCTCACTTGAAGTGCTTAGGGGGGAGAAATCGCACTTGAAAGCTGATTATTTTACGTAACTTGTACAAAGGTATGCATCATATTTTTGTTTTGGCTCAAATATTAACCAGAACCTGGTAAAAAATCACAAGTGAAAATTGTGACGAAGTACCCCGCTCTCCCCTACTAATAAACAACTACTGAACTTCACGGAGTTCTCTACAATCACAACTGTAAAACGGTCACTTGAACTAATGACATTTTAATGCAGACCTTTATGCTTAAATTGACCTTTCTGCAGAATATTCCATAAAATGTCTTCTGCTCTAAATGAAGGCAATGCTGAAATGTATTCACTTATTACATTCATTTATCACCACGCCCCACCCCTTATTAAAGGATCAAGAGGTAATAATGTCCAAAGTGAATAACTTGCGCTGTGAGATTCTGTTTTCTAAAACCTTGACCGAACTGGATAAGAATGAGCCCCACATCTATGGCAGGAAATGCTATGTTCCAAGATATTTAGCTTTTTTCTCAAGGCGTGGTCAACCCAAACAAAAATCGCCCTCTTTCTCCCTGTCACTTATAAAAACGCGTGGACTTTTTCCTTTACTTTCTTTGCCAAGGTCAGAGCGTAAACGCTGCCTTCCTGATCATTAAGCAACAATGGGTGTTTTGCTGTTTGGGAGGTAGTTTAACAGTAATCGCTTGTGCAGAGGCTGGGAAAGTGGGTCGCACCATATTGGAGCTCGTGACTGAAGCAAACGGTTAACTGGAAGCAGTTTTCAGAATTTCTAGAAGTGTTTTCCTGATCGAAAAAGAATAAAATTAAAAAAAAAAGTTAAAAGTATATATGTTGACTCTCGAAAAACTCCCATGAGTGGTCTTCATTCTTACCAACCTGTGCCCATTATTTCCTTTGTACACATTCTTTATGCAATATTTCTTAGTATTTTTTATAAGGCAATGAAAAAGAATTTCTTTGAACTAGTGCAGCGTTTCTTAAATTGTGTTCCGCGGAACCCCAGGGTTCCACGGAGCTCTCTCAGGGGTTCCACGAGACTTGCATGCTTTCATTTCAGACCTTTCAAATTTGGTTTTTAAAAAATCGATAAAACTAACGTTCTTCAAAATTAAAAATAAATTTACTTTTACTTTTGTATACTAATCTGAGTGATATTATCCATCAGGATTCGTCACTAAAGGAATAATTTTATTTGTTGCCACCAATAATGCAACTCTTAGAATATCAAATACAGACCAAAATTGTGCCTTTAAGATTTCAAAATTTCATATTTTTTCCCAGATCTATTCCAAACTACCTCCTTCTCACCTAATGGCTCCAAAGATAAGCTAAAATTGCGTTTTCAAAACTTCCATTTCGAAAGTTTTCGGGAAGAAGCTATTGATCTCCTAATACCAACAAAGATATTTTAAAAGTGATTTCAATGTTGAAAATATTTTGGAAGTGTACACTAAACACCTTTGTTATAACATTACCAAATATTGCCTAAAATTACAATTTTTGACGTCAAATTCATACATTCTGCTCTTAGATACAATCCACTCTGCCTGTATCTATGGCAGCAGCTGAAAGGACGATTTCAACATTTAACGAGTAAGGACCAGTTTAAGAAGCAAGCAGTACTAGTCAAAGGCATCTAAATGTTATAACTGTCTGACGTCAACACATAGTAACATCCAAGTCCATAATTTATAAAAAATTGTTGAAAAATTAAAGAAATTTTAATTTTCAAGGTTCAAAACTTTTTTTGTGTAAATTTAAGTGAATTATTATTGCAATTGTAGGTAAGTATTTATTTTCCTAGTTGAAAAAATATTTTAATCATATAACTCATTCATAAATTCTGAGGTTATTTTCCCCCTTTCAAAAATACTCAGAGGTACAAATAGGAGTATATTGGTGTTTTACAATAACAAATACAGCTCTTTCCGTTTAATAGAACCACATTGGAACGGGGCCATTTTGATCCTAATAACCGGCTGGTCCGATTATCGAACAGGACCTGTGAAGCTTGACAGAACATGATATAAACAAAAAAAAAATAAGTACCCTTATGATTATTGTAAGCCCCATACGTATGGTGAGCACACAAGGAAGAAAAAAAGCTGTTTACGAAATTTTTCCAACGAAAATAAATTAAAATAAAGTGAATAATCGTTTTACACTCGTTCAACAACGTGTTCAGACCGATACGATTTTAGATACATTCCTTTCCGTCAGTATCGATTCAATTCAATAACCAGAAGTAACTAAAAATGTGAGAGAGAAAAATATATGTAAGTGTAAAAAAGTACTATTCGATCATTAAAAATTTCAATGAAATATAAATTAAGTATTTTACAACCAAAATCATTCTGTTTTAAATTTACGTGTTTTTTAACGTGCGAACTGAATTGAAGAAATTTGAAACTTCAGTGATATTTTGATTTCTGCTGGAACAGTGCCATCATGCAATGGAAGTTTCGTTAATCATTTTTTTCCTGTAAATACTGCTGAATTTAATTGCTAGTTTCAAGGAACCATTATTATTAATTTTTGTTGCACTTACTATTAATTACGTTAACATACCTAAAACTCGCTTCAAACGGGCGATTTTCAATTTTTTTTTCTAATTTGTTCCCACGTTCCTTGGTCCGATTAAACAGATTTTCGGTCCAATAAGGAAATAATATTAGGCTTGTGTAATGGGATTTGTTTTGGTTCTTTAAGATTTAGTTCGAATAAGCGGCTGGTCCGATTAGCCGCATGTTCCACTAAAAGGATTCCACTGTAATAACTAGCAGTTATCAATATTGGCATGATCGTTAATGAAGTCTATTTAATTAGCGATTTAATGAAAATTAGTTAATGTTTTAGTCTGTTTGAGGTAAGAACCTGGGCCTCCTCTGAAACAGATTCTTGGCTACGCCATCGCAAACTGGTGACGAAAAACCAGTGGTTCCGCGAAAAAAGTGAGCATTAAAAAGGATTCCACCAATGAATGAAATTAAAAAACGCTGAACTAGTATAACTACGTTTTCGCAAAAATCGTTAAAAACTGTGGTCCCCCCCCCCCTGCTTTTTTATGCGTGTCAAAAAAAAAGAGTGATAAAAATGACTTTTTCTTTGAAATTTCATTTTAGATCGTTTGAATTTTCTTCTTACCATCCCTATTACTTTTACTCGAAACAAACAGGGTTAAGTATATTCCAACTACGAGTTGACTTAAGGATGCTAACTTTCAAAGATTCATCGACCTTTAATCTATTTGAAGAAACGATTAAAGCATTTTTTTCAAACTGGATCATCAAAAAAGTTTTGGTTGACTTTTACCTTTAATGGTACTGTTAAAACGCTTTGTGTTTATAAGTAAATGATGTGTAAATGATGACACATCTGAAGAGTTTATATTAGTATAAATGGCCTAATTCTGTGTGGGATAAAAACTTATATTTGACCTGTAATATCAAATTCTTAGGTAAAAATACGTAAGCTATGGCAAACTGAGAAATGCTTGTAAAAATTTCTTTTACATATGTAGAAAGCACAACCATGACTGGAAAAAGTAAATTACACAGTCAATTTATTTACTTTTAAAAATTCATCAAAGTTTATATTTTTTCTATTACACCTTAATCTC